>NC_044035.1:219267696-219499873 GCF_901765095.1 Microcaecilia unicolor
TAAAAAAAAACCAACATGTTCTTTTGCCTATTGGGTTAGTTATGGTTATTTTCCCCATTTTTTTCTAAAGACAGCCTGTAACTAGAAATTTCTGTATATGTCCTACTTGTTCTCTAAAAAGGCAAAGTTGCTTACGTAAAAAAGTGTTCTATGAGGACAGCAATAAAATCAGTCCTCTCAAAAACCTTTCATTCCTATTGAGTTGACCTCCAATTATAGCTTTATATCTGAGGTGGACTTCACACAAGACTGTGATGTGGGATATCCTGCACTTTTTTAATAGGGAATGTTAGAAAGTTTTTGTAGCTTCTGGATCTCCTTCAGATGTTATAGATTATCCTCATGGAATATCTGTTAACAGATAAGCAGCTTAGTTTCTGAGTGGTTCTATGTTTCAAATTCTAGTTGTTCTCTTTTCATGGTTTTTAAATATGTTTGCTTTCTCTTTTTCCACAGAAAATCTGTTTTTCTAAATCATGACATTAACTATTTGATTATAATCATGATGACAACACAAACAATAGCTATAGACAACTATCCAGAGGACCAACAGGTAAGGATATTTTCTTGGTATGCATACTAAGAATTTTGGGATGGTTCGATGGAAGTGCAGCAAACTGCTTTGCAGAGGGTACATGGTTTGATGCCTGGATTAAGGATTCTTTTCTTTAAGTTGATGAGGTTAGGGATACTGTGGATGCAGCATTCACAATCACTGGTGGGGATAGTCATGGTTACCATTAAGGGTGGCAATAGATATCAGGATTTAGAGTCTATGATACAGGGTTCTAGAAGAAGCCCTAGTGCATAGCTTCCAGCCTCAGGACTATTGCAACAATGACCAGACTAGTAGGAGGATCTACTCAAAAAGGGAAAAAAATCCTAGAGCAATTGTGAATTAAGGCTCATGCAGAATTTCAGAACTGTTTCTGACTGAGCCAGAAAAGAACAGAGGAACTACTGGGTCAAACACTTGTCTCCTAAAAACATAACAGTTTTTGAGAATAGCAGGTCTGGATAAGCTGTCCAGAGGATTGTAGTTGTAGAAGGAATCACAGTGTAGACTTCAGATATTATAGATTCTGTTGAAACATCCCTCCCCCCACCCCATTCTCACATCCTCCTATCATCTTTTCACCTATCTCTTCCTTTTCCACTTGTTTCTTTCTTCTCCCTTCCTAGCCCCTTTCCCTACCTACAAGGCAGTGGTTTTCTTTGCCACCTTAGGCTGGGGTCATCTACTGTATTTGTGAGCTGCATGGTAATAATTTTCACCATGGGTATGGCTATTGCTACCAATAGAACCTGCTAATCCTGCTGTGCAATAAAGTCTGTGGCCAACATCAGCTTCATGCTGCAGAATGAACCTGTGGGTTTGATGCAGCTGAACTGCTGCTGTAATGTGCAATCAATGTTTCCTTCATCTTACCATTATTTAATCCTAGCATTTTCACCTTGTGAGGCTGATGCAGCCCAAACGTCATACTCTGTGGTACTCCTGTCACAAGTGTGGCCCTGTACCTTCAAACCCTAGTAGCTGATCCTATCAACGATTGCAATGCTAATCTCAGTGGGAACCTGCACAGCCACTTATGTAGCTAAATCTGAAATTAAAAAAAAAATCTTTAGTATGATACAACAGCCAGCAATGCCAGAAGAATTGGGTGTCTTGAAGGGGCACATCAACTAGTTATGTGCCAGCTGCCTACATGAACTGGTATGTATTTTGGATATGGCCTTGCTTTGACTAGAAACCCCATTCACAATTTACAGCCCCCAAGCAGTTCTGCAAGTTGCTACTTCCACTCTGTACCGTTGCATTTAGCTGATACCATATGCAGCAGAGAGTCAGGCAGCTTCCATTGCTGCCACTGCACCTACAGACCTCTACTGCAGTAAGTGCCAGGGCTGCACATCACCTCTGAGTCACAGCAGTTTCAGTTGCTACTGCTTAGAGACAGAGGTAAATTAGATGCAAGGCAAAAAGAGTAAGAGGAGGAGGGACTAGGGAGAGAGCAAGAGAAGGGGTGGCTCAGAACAAGAGAAGAGAGCAAGATCAGAATTGGTTGGAGCTAGAAGTGATGCATGAGAAGAGGGGACGGGACAGCACTAAAAAGTGGGCTGGGAGCAAGGGAAAAGACTGAGGAAGGGTAGCTAGGGACTGGAGGGCAAGGGGAAAGAGCAAAATGAGGTGAACTGGGAACAAGGGGAAAGAAAGTAAAAGGAACAGGCCGGATGCAGTGGAAAAGAGAGAGCAGAAGTGACTGGGGAATAGTGGGACAGCATAAGAAAAGGTGAACTGAGACAAAAGAAAAGAGTTAAGAAGCTGGGGCAAGAGGGAAAAGAGGAGCTTAGGAGGATACTAGTGCTAGGTAGAAGATGGAGGCCCAAATTGCTCAAGGATTGGTACACTGAGCCTCCAACATTTTTATTGTGGGTGGATTGTTGAGGCTACTGAGTCCCTGTCTTTTTTTCTTCTGTAAGGGTGTTGGAGCTGCAGAGACCCCAGCATTATTCAAGTGGGGGATATTAAATAGCATACAGTACTTTGTATTTAGCAATGTTTCTTCTGTTATGTTTGTGATCAAAGCAAGGTATTATGTGAATGCATGGGTGGGGAACTTCCATGTTTCCTCACTACACCCACCTGCCTCAAGTACCTCATGACATGTCTAGCAGGCACATTCATACCCGCTGTATACCCAGAATTATACAAGTTTCATCTTTATTTGATATACCACTATCAGGCTCATTTTCAAAAGAGATAGATGTCCAAAAAGTGATGTAAGTCAGCATTTGGACGTTTATCTCACAGAAACGTCCAAATCAGTATTATCAAAATCTCATTTTGGACGTCTTTCTCTGAAGTCCGTCAGAAGGACGTCCAAATCTCAAGGGGGCGTGCCATGGGTGTGTTCAAGGCAGGACTTGGGCTTTCCTAAGATGGACGTCTTTCAGCAATAATGGAACAAAACAAAGACTAAAACAGACGTTTTGAGCTAGACCTGTTTTTATAATGAATAGCTGCAGTAGGAATTGAACCCACTTCCCCAGGATCAAAGTCTGCTGCACTAACCACTAGGCTACTCCTCTACTCCACACAATAAGTACCCCAAATGACCAGATGACCACTGGAGGGACTCGGGGATCACCTCCCCTTACTCCCCCAAATCACAAAACATTTTTCCAAACAGCACTTTCAAAAGAAAAAGATAGACCTTTTTTTTTTATAGAAAATTACCTTTCCTGTTCTGATTTTGAACGTTTCATAAAAAAAACGTCCAAATTCAGACTTAGATGCAGGGGCGTAGCTACGAGTGGGCCTGGGTGGGCCTGGGCCCACCCAATTTTGCCTTGGGCCCACCCAGAAACACACATCCATTTCTCACCCTCTCCCACCCCTGCCGCGGCGCTTGCACTTTACTATTGGCGCTGCCTGGCAGCAACTCACAGACGTGGCGTCCTGCTCCAGGGCCTTCTCTCTGCCATGTCCCTGTGTAAACAGAAGTTGCATCAGTGCGGCGGAGGGCGGGCTCCAGAGCAGGATGCCACGTCTACAAAGTGCAAGGCAGGGGTGAGAGAGAGGATCGCTGCCAAAACGACGACGCCGGTATCCATGTAGCGGTAATGATGAAGTAACGACGGTATCCGAGGGCTCGCGGCAATGATGTAGTCTGTGGAAGGCGGCGCAGGACCTCTCAGCCACGTCACACTGAAGACTCTGCGGTGTCTCACCCCTAAGACACGGACTTCCTGTTCCTGAGAGGGCAGGAGGGGCGGGAGTCCCTCCCCTAAATCTGTGTCTTAGGGGTGAGACACCGCAGAGTCATCAGCGTGACGTGGCTGGGAGGTCCTGCGCTGCCTTCCAAGGACTGCATCGTTGGGTTTAGTGGTGAGGAGTTGTTGGCGGTTGAAGGGGAGAGAGCTGCTGTAGGGGCAGGAAGATTTGAGAGTGCCAGAGAACAAGAAGGGGAAAATTGGGATAAGGAAGGACACCGAGGAGGACTGAAAAATAGAAGACATGCTGGATTGGGGGTGAGGAAAAAGGACACAGAGGAGGACAGAAAATAGAGGAGATGCAGAATTGGGGGTAGGGGATATAGGGAAAGAATGCTGCTCATAAGAGAAGGAATGGGGGGGGGAGGGTGGACACAGGGAGAAACAGGACATAGAGAGGGCATGCTGGTTATGAAGGAAGAATGGTGGAAGATTTTGGATACCCAGAATGAATGCTCACAAGGGTTGCTGGATAAGTGAAGGAATGAGGGAAGGAACGGCGGAGGGGGGAAGAATGGATGCAGGGAAGGACTGGACACAGAGAGGTGTTGATGGACATGAGTCTAAGAATGGGAGAAGAATCTGAACACAAGGAAGGACAGGATGCAGGACATGTTGGACATGAGATAAGGAATAGGGGGAGATTATGGCCATGAAGGATAAGAGCAGGGTCACAAAGGTGAGGTGCTTGACATGGGGGAGGATAAGAGCAAAAACACAGAGGGAGGATAAAGACATGGACACAGAAGGGAGATGGATGGTGGACATGGAGAGAGAAGAAAGGTCAAATGGACTGAGGATATTGGAAAAAAAAAGTTAAGAGAAGAGAAGACAGAGGAATGCAGAAACCAGAGACTGGGACAACATGATTAGAAAAATAACATGACCAGACAACAAAGGTAGAAAAAAAATGTTATTTTCTGTTTAATGATTGGAATATGTCATGCATGAGAACTGAGCATGCCTATGGTGCCGAAGCCAGTGTCACTAGCATGGAGCAGTGCCTTTGACTGCTGTGCTTTTCTAAACAGGGGTCTGTGGGCTAGAGATCTTCACCAGCTAAAGTATTTCATTTTTGTAAGTTCATGGAGGGGGGGGGGGGGGGGAAGGGAAGAGGAAAAGCATGCCCACCCAACCTGCCCACTGGCCCACTCAAAAACTGCCTTCTGGCTACGCCTCTGCTTAGATGTCATATCCAAAAATGCCCATTGTGCATTTGACTTGCCCAAAGTCACAAAGAACAGCAGTGGGAATTGAACCCCTGTTGCCAGGATCACAGCCCGCTGCACTAACCATTAAACCACTCCTCCTCTGTTTTGGATGTTTTGCATTTGGACGTTTTTTTTGTTCGAAAATGGACCAAAAACAAAAATGTGCAAATCACAGGAAGTCCATAGTGTTTTCGAACACAAAAGATAGACGTCCATCTTTTTCAAAAATGACCTTTTTTCCTGTTCGGAATTTGGATATCTTTGTAAAACGTCCAAATTCTGATTTAGACGTTTTTTTCAAAAATGCCCCTCTATATGACATAGAGGGGCATAATCGAATGGGGCACCCAAGTTTTCCTGAGGACGTCCTCGTGAAGGGGCGGGGAAACCCATATTATCAAAACAAGATGGGCGTCCATCTTTCGTTTCGATAATACGGTTGGGGACGCCCAAATCTCAACATTCCTTAGCATCCCTCCGGACCGGCCCAGAATGTGGCTGATGGGTTGTGCACGCCTTCCAGCAGATGGAGACTGAGAAAAAAACTGTGACTCTAGTGAGCCAATAAGAGCCCTTGTCAACTAGAGAAAGATCCAGTAATCTCAGTTTCCAGCAGGTGGAAGGTGGTGGGCCCTTCAGTGTCATTTTCTATCTCTATTCTATATTCTTTTGGTTGTCTGGTAGAGAATTTGTTATAATTATTTCTGTGCCTCTTAGAAAAAAAAACTGTTTACAGAGGCTGAGGCCTGTGGGGGTCTCTTTCTGCCTCGGGGGTGTCACACTCAGGTGGCCGAGTCCCTCCCCCCTTAGCCTCCCTGATTATTTTTGGTGTTGTGTGAAGCCAAAAAGTAAGAAAGCTAAAGGTTTCTTCCTTGTCATCAGCAGCAGATGAATCCATTAACTGATGGGTTGTATCCGCCTACCAGCAGGTGGAGATAGAGAACACTGAAAAATCACAGTGACCCTTGGACGGCTAGCCCCCAACTGCCTTCAGTATTTCTCTATCTCCCAGCAGGTGTGGATGTAGCTTGATCAGCTCTTGGATTTCAGACTGCCTCGGGTGGCTCCTGTGCTTTGCCAGTTGAGCAGGGGTGTTGTGGCTAGTGGTCCCCACTTTAAAGGCATATAGATTTGCCCTTTCCCTGCCTTACCCATTCCCCCCGCCTCCCGGAGTCCCTCTGTTGCTGCCTGCCTCCAACTTTCCTCACAGCATTAAAAAAAAAAAAAAAGCGCGCTTTTACTGCGTGGCTGTTTTGAGGCTTTTTCCAGAGATTCTGGTTCTGTGCAGCTTGACCGGAGCTCGTTGACTCGGTCTTCTGAGGTGAGGGTGGTGCCCAGCTCCTCTGGGGAGGTCCCGCGGATGCCGTTCCGAACGGGGTACGTTTTGGCGCGATGCCGCCATTTTATTGCCATATTTCCGTCCAGTCAAGCGATGGCTGCTGAGGGAGTTAAGCGCTGCTCCCGTTGTGGTAAACGCAGATCAGCAGCGGGGCTGTGTAAAACGTGCTCCTTAGACGCTCAGTGGAGCTGGCAGCGGGCGCCATTTTGGAAGCGCCGCATGTCTCGACCCTCGCAGTTGCGGAGGAGTCTGAGTGCAGGGGGACGCCTCATTTAGAGGCTGCCAGAGGAGCTCCTACATCCGTTTCTCCTAATTAGGAGGTGGAGGGTCAGGGTGAGATTTTCTCCCCTGAGTTTGTGCTTTTAATGCATAAAACCTTCATGCTAAAAGAGCTCTGCTGCAGGTGTCTGACACTGCGTTGCATCCTGGGTTCTCTCCGGGTGTTGAGGCCCCAGGGATGGCTTCAGATGTTATTTCCTCCCCCGAGCGTTGGAAACACACTAAACATAGATGGGTAAATTCCCCGTCTGAAAGTGGCGCATATCCTCCCCCCCCCCCCCCCCCAGGGTCGGGCTGTGGGGAGTCTGAGGGGTCTGGCAGACCCTCAGGGACGGATGATCCAGAGGAGGGTGCCTGTTTGCCACTGGATTTGGATGATCCCAATGCGGTCTGGATTTTCCACCTCGACGAGCTGCCAGCTGTCATTACTGACGCCTTGCAGGCCCTCTCGATTGATGATCCTGCTGAAGGCGAGGCCTCCTCTGTTAATCTTAGGATGGCGAGTACTAAGAAGCCTACTCGGGCCTTTCCGGTACATGACTCCATCCAAGAGCTTATTTCTGCTCAATGGTCTGACCCCGATGGGCCTTTGAAAGTGACCAGGGCTATGGGTCAGCTTTACCCTCTGAGTGAGGAGCACTTGGCCCCTTTGGGGATGCCTAAACTGGATGCGTTGGTCACGGCGGTGACAAAAAAGACCACTCTCCCAGTAGAGGGAGGGGTCGCTTTGAAAGACATGCAGGACCGGCGGCTGGAGTCCGCGCTGAAGTGCGCCTTTGAAATTGCGGGCCTTGCCTTGAGGGCGTCTATTTGCAGTTCCTATGCAGCCTGGGCATGTCTTTCCTGTCTACAGCAGGCAGTGGAACAGCCCGCCGAGGGTGCGGGCCCCCTTTCTGAGGTTGCCCCGCGGATGGAGTTGACTCTGTCATTTTTGGCTGACGCCCTTTATGATCTGGTCAGAGCTTCGGCTAATCAGATGTCTGTGGCGGTGTCTGCCCGCCGCCTTCTTTGGCTGCGACATTGGGTTGCTGACATGGCTTCTAAGCAAAGGCTGGTGAGGTTACCCTTTCGGGGCCTCCTGTTATTTGGAAAGGAATTGGAGAAGATTGAGAAAGAACTGGGGGACTCTAAACCCCAGTGGTTACCTGAGGATAGGCCGAGGCCTTCTTCCAAGGGTCCTGTGTTTCCCTCCTCTTCCAGACCTTGCTTCCGTGAAGCTCGCAGGTATCGCCCGGGGCGCTCTGCTGGGTTTTCTCAGTGTGCCCGTTTTCAGCAGAGGAACTTCTTTCGCTCAGACAAATGTTCCACAGGGGCCAGTTCAAGGCCAGGAGTTCAGGGGCGTCCTCCACAGTGATGGGATGCCGGTCCACTCCTCCATGCCTGCAATAGGAGGACTTCTTTCCCTCTTTCTAGAGGAATGGACCAAGATTACCTCGGATCAGTGGTTCCTGGACCTGATCAGAGAAGGTTACCGACTGGCATTCGGTGCCCCGATGAGATGTGTTTGTGGAGTCCCGATGCGGCACTGCCGTAAAACGTGCGGCGGTAGAGGAGGCCTTACAAGTCTTGCCGCACCTTGGAGTGGTGATCCCAGTGCCTCCTGCCGAATGCGGCTGCGGCCGCTAGTCCATTTATTTTGTCGTGCCTCGAAAAGGCGGGTCTTTCAGACCGATCCTCGACTTACGAAGAGTCAACGAGGCCCTCAGAGTATGACATTTTCGCATGGAAACCCTGCGCTCCGTCATTGCGGGTGTACTGCCAGGAGAGTTTCTCACATCTCTGGACCTAAAAGAAGCATATTTGCACATTTTTATCTGGCCTCCAAACCAGCGGTTCTTCCGCTTTGCGGTGTTGGGAAAACATTTCCAGTTTTGGGCCTTGCCTTTTGGCCTAGCCACAGCTCCCCGTACCTTTTCCAAGGTAGTGGTGGTCGTAGCTGCCTGCCTCAGGCGAGAGGGTGTCAGAGTTCACTCTTATCTCGACGACTGGCTCATCAGAGCGGATTCGGCAACCGAGAGTCGTCTTTCCACAGCCAGAGTGGTTACAGTCCTGCAGGCGCTAGGCTGGGTGGTCAATATACCCAAAAGTCACCTGACCCCCTCTCAGTCTCTCGAGTATTTGTGGGTCCGGTTCGACACGGCCTCAGGGTTTGTCTTTCTCCTTGACCAAAGGCGGTGCAAGCTTCAGAATCAGGTCTGTCTGCTCCTGCGGATGCCTCGCCTGCGAGCTTGGGACTTTGTCCAGCTGCTGGGGTCGATGACGGCTACCTTGGAGGTGGTTCCTTGGGCGAGAGCGCATGTGAGGCCTCTGCAGATTGCCCTGCTTCAACAATGGTCTCCGATGTCCCAGGAATATTAACGCACACTAACGTTGCTCCCTGCGGCCCGGCTCAGTATGGAAGGGTGGCTCTCCGACAGGATGCTGCGCCAAGGAATGCCTCTTGCACTTCCTTCTTGGTGCCTGGTGATAACAGATGCCTGCCTTTTGGGCTGGGGAGCGCATTGCCAGGGAAGCTATGCTCAGGGTCTGTGGACATCCGTGGAAGCGGGGTGGTCCATCAATCGCTTGAGAGCGATATTCCAGGCTCTTATGGCCTTTCAAAAGACTCTGAAGGGGCTTGCTGTCCGGGTCCTGTCAGACAACACGACAGCGGTGGCATACATAAATCGTCATGGAGGCACTCAGTGCAGGGCCCTGGCCGCGGAGGCTGCTCAGATTTGCTATTGGGCCGAGCTACACCTGCAGCTTCTGTCGGCAGCTTACATAGCAGGTCAGAGCAACATGCAAGCCGATTTTTTTAGCAGGCACCAAATCGACCCGGCAGAATGGGAACTGGCAGAAGTTTTTCTTCAGATTTGTGCCAAATGGGGGACTCCCGGAATGGATCTAATGGTGTCAAGTGCAAACGCCAAATTCCTCGCTTTTTCAGCAGAAGGAGAGGTCCTCACTCGGCGGGATTGGATGCTCTGGCTCAACCCTGGCCCTCGGGTCTCCTGTATGTGTTCCCTCCTTGGCCCTTGATAGGGCGAATCCTACTGCGGATTCGACAGCACCGAGGTCTGGTGATTCTCATCGCTCCAGATTGGCCAAGGTATCCGTGATATGCGGATCTCTGCCTGATGCTGGTGGACGCTCCTGTTCATTTGCCCCTGGTGCCGAACCTTTTGGTTCAGGGTCCGGTGTCTATGGAGGATCCCTGCCAATTTGGTCTTGCGGCCTGGCTATTGAGAGGGCGCAATTGAGAGACAAGGGCTACTCTAACAAGGTCATCTCCACTCTCTTGCAGGCCCGCAAGCGATCCTCCTCCGCAGCTTATGCTCAGATCTGGCAAAAGTTTGAGGCGTGGGATGTTTCAAAGGCGATCACACCTACGCGGGCTACAGTCTCGACCGTGCTGGACTTTTTGCAGGAGGGCTTACAAAAAGGCCTGGCTTACAATTCCCTGCGGGTGCAAGTGGCAGCATTATCATGCTATTGAGGGAAAGTCGCTGGTTTGTCCCTTGCTTCTCATCCGGACATTGCCCAATTTCTAAGAGGGGTGCTTAGGCTCCGTCCTCCCATCCGGTTGCCCTGTCCGGCCTGGAACCTGGAGATGGTTTTGAAGGCTCTCCAGTGTTCTCCCTTCGAGCCGCTTAAGCGAGCTTCGGAGAAGGATGTGACTCTCAAGACAGTCTTTTTGGTGGCCATTACATCGGCTAGACGCGTGTCTGAGCTGCAGGCACTGTCCTGTCGGGACCCTTTTCTGCAATTTTCGGAGTCCAGAGTAACATGTACAGTGCCTTCCTTCCTGCCTAAGGTGGTTTCAGCGTTTCACCTGAACCAGCCCATTTTTCTTCCTGCCTTTTCTAGGGAAGAGTTCCCGGACTGCTGTGGGCAGTTACATCTTTTGGATGTCCGCAGGGCGCTGTTGCAGTATCTACAGATGTCAAATGACTTCAGGACTTCTGATTGCCTTTTTGTCTTGTTGTCATGTCCTCGGCGTGGAGGCCCGGCGTCTAAGGCCACTATAGCCCGTTGGCTCAAGGAAGTCATTTTTTCTGCATATCTGCTTTCAGGTCGGTCTCCGCCTGAAGCGTTTAAGGTGCATTCCCTGAGAGCGATTTCCTCTTCGTGGGCTGAAACGGGTGCACTCTTTCTTCAAGAGATCTGTAGTGTGGCTACTTGGGCTTCTCGGCTCTCATTTGTCCAGCATTACAGGCTGGATGTTACAGCGAAGCAGGATGCTATTTTTGGAGCACAAGTGCTTGCTCGCGGTGTGCCCTGTTCCCACCCTATTTAGGGAGTGCTTTTGTACATCCCATCAGTTAATGGATTAATCTGCTGCTGATGACAAGGAAGGGAAAATTAGGTTCTTACCTTGGTAATTTTCTTTCCTTTAGTCACAGCAGATGAAGCCATGATCCCTCCCTGTCTGACTTTGTTTTTTGTTCAGATCTTTCATGCAGATATAAATCTCATTGGGAGAAGTTGGAAATCAGTTCTCAGAATTTCTACATGATGTTCTACTACAGGAGGTTGAGATCGTCCCTCCTTTGTATGGTTATTGCGCCTTTTCTGGGGTGTTTGTTCACTGTGAGGAAAGTTTATGTTAATATACCTTTATGGTTCACTCTGCTTTGGAAATCTCAAATACTGAAGGCAGTTGGGGCTAGCTGTCCAAGGGTCATTGTGGTTTTTCAGTGTTCTCTATCTCCACCTGCTGGTAGGCGGATACAACCCATCAGTTAATGGATTCATCTGCTGTGACTAAAGGAAAGAAAAATACCAAGGTAAGAACCTAATTTTTCCCTCAAGCTCTTCGTGGGAAGTGCTTTAGAGGCAAAAAGGGAGAGGCAGCTGCTTTAACAAAAAAAAAGAAAACCGGGCCTTTTGGTCTGTGTTTTGTAGCAGAGCTGTGTCTGGCTGGATTTCAAACAAGCAGGGCAGCTCCGCTGTTATAGCTGTTTTAAAGGGCGCTTCTGTTTTGGTTTTGGTTTTGGTTTGGGAATCAGCTGTTTTTACGATGTTGGAGAAGCTTCGGCGGTGCTCCATATGTCAGTGTCGGGGCCTCGGGGCAAGCGGGGTCTGCAAATTCTGCACAGCAGCAGAGGTTTTAGAGGTGCAGGGTGCAAGAGTGGCAAAATTGTCGGTAGTGTCGGCAACGTCGCCGGGAGGGGACCGAATTGAGCGTTATGCTGGCGGTCCCGTCCTCCTCTCACCCGCTCCCGATTTTGGTGGGAAGCGCCGCTATTTTAGATAGCTCATCGAGTGCTATGCCCTGGGCCTCTCTTCCTGCTCTGCCTGCTGCTCCAGATCCTATTTTGTCTCCAGGGGAAGCAGGTTTCCCTCCTGAGTTTGTGGTACAGACGTACCAAGACTTTTTGTTGCACAAATCGGTTCCAGTAGACCTTCCAGGAAAGAGATCGCTGGAGGGTTCTTCTTTGGCTATTAAAAGGCAATCTGTGGAGACAGAGCAGGATGCTTCTTTTGGCCCTGAGCAGGAGCAGCCATCCTTGGATGAGGAGGATTGGCTCCCTGAAGAGCATTTTTCTGAGGACCTGGATCAGCCAGCAAATGGAGAAGAATCTCTTCCTGTGGGGGAGGTTTCTTCTGTGGTAAGAAGTTTTCATAAAGATGACCTTCAGGAGCTTATTTCACAGGTTTCTTTTACTTTGCGTTTTGAGGATCACGATATTCCAGTGACCGAGCCCAGAAAGGTGGATTTGCTGGTTAAGGGGATTCGCAGAGCAGGTAGGTCTTTTCCCATGCATCAGGTTATTAGAGATATTATTCAGGCTCAGTGGGAGGTTCCTGATTCGGCTTTTCAGCTTGCTAGGCCCATGGGCAGGCTTTATCCGGTTCCGGACTTAGATAAAGATCTTTTGCGCCTCCCTGTAGTTGATGCGGTGGTTTCCGCGGTTACTAAGCGGAATACTGTCCAGGTAGATGGTGGCACGGCTCTGCGAGATCCCCAGGATCGCTGTATTGAAACCTTATTAAAAACTTCTTTTGATGTTTTGGCGCTGGCAGTGTAGGCTGCAATTTGTGGGTCCTTGGTGGCAAGAGCCTGTTTCCGTTGGTCGGAACGGGTGTTGGACCGTTCTTCGGATGATCTCTCTGCTATTGATAATGAAGTTGCGAAACTGGAAATGGGTTCATTTTTTTTGGCTGATGCTCTTTATGATTTGCTTCGGGCTTCTTCTAAGTCTGGCTCTTGCTGTTGCGGCTCGTCGTACGCTGTGACTGTGCGGTTGGTCGACGGATGTGGCTTCTAAGTCAAAGCTTAGTAAATTTCCCTTTAAGGGCTCTTTTCTTTTTGGAGAAGAATTGGACAAGCTGGTTAATAGCCTGGGTGAGGCTAAGGTCCCTAGGCTGCCAGAGGATCGTCCGAGAGGGTCTGGTCGTGGCAATTTCTCAGCTCGTGGTAGAGGCTGTGATTTTCGTCGTTTTCAGCCGGCCAGAGTTTTTCAGGGACAATGCTCCAGATTTTTCCAAAGGACTCAGTCCTTTCGAGGAGGTCGTAGGGGAGGTCGAGAGGCAGGGAGTTCCCTTCCCTCCTCCTCCCGCTCTCAGCAATGAAAGTGTGCGGGCCCAGCCTCTAGTCCCAGTGGGCGCTCGATTGGCACAATTTCAAGAGAGGTGGGCCCAGATTACTTCGGATCAGTGGGTATTGGAAGTTATTCGAGAAGGGTACGCATTATATTTTGCTCACCCTTTGTTGGATGCTTTCCTAGAATCCCCTTGCCGTTCTCGCATCAAAGCCGGAGCCATCATAGATACTCTCTGCATCAAAGCCGGAGCCGTCAGAAGTACTCTCCGCAGACTTCTGGACCTTCGAGCAATTTGTCCAGTCCCTTGGGCGGAACAGTGTCAAGGCCTTTACTCCATTTACTTTCTAGTTCCCAAGAAGGAGGGTTCCTTTCGTCCGCTTTTGGATCTCAAGGCGGTCAATCGAGCCCTCAAGGTGCCCTCTTTTCGAATGGAGACTTTGCGATCCGTCATTGTTGCGGTGAGGCCCGGCTAGTTTCTGACTTCTCTCGATCTTACAGAAGCCTATTTCCATATTCCTATTCGTCCATCAATGTTTCCTGCGTTTTGCTGTTCTAGGTCGGCATTTTCAGTTTCGAGCCCTTCCTTTCGGTCTTGTGACTGCTCCACGTACGTTTACCAAGGTCATGGTTGTTGTAGCGGCGGCTCTCGAATGGAAGGCATTTTGGTGCATCCTTACTTAGATGATTGGTTGATCCGGGCAAAGTCTTACCACGAGAGTGTTCAGGTTACAGCTCGGGTGGTAGAATTCTTGCAGTCCCTAGGTTGGGTAGTCAATGTACAGAAGAGCCGTCTTCAGCCTTCTCAGTTGATAGAGTATCTGGGAGTCCGGTTCGACACGGAGCAGGGCCGCATGCTTCTTCCGCAGGCCAGGGTCCTCAAGTTTACAGGCTCAGATTTGTCTCTTCTTACAGAATTCGAGACCGTTTGCAAGAGACTATTTACAGATCTTAGGCTCCATGGCGGCGGCGATCGAGACTCCCTGGGCCAGGGCGCACATGCGGCCTCTGCAGAAGTCACTTCTGTCGAGATGGTCGTCCCAGAGGGATTCTCTTCATCAAAGATTGCCACTTTTGCTCCAAGCTACGGTGGTGGCTTCGGGAGGCCAATTTGACCAAAGGTATGCCTCTGGATCAGCCCAGCTGGACTGTGGTGACAACAGATGCCAGTCTGAGCGGCTGGGGAGCTCAATGTCAGGGGCAGTTTTCTCAGGGGCTTTGGTCTCATCAGGAGACATTGTTTTCCATCAACCTGTTAGAGACCAGAGCAATTCGTCTGGCGCTCCAGTGGTTTCTTCATCTCCTGGAAGGCCGAGCAGTGCGAGTAATGTCAGACAATGCCATAGGAGTAGCATATATCAATCGGCAAGGAGGGACGAGGAGTCTGCCATTTAGGTGTTAAGAGCCATTGCTGATGTGTACTGGATGCCCTTTTTAGGGCTTTTTGATTATTTTAGAAGGGTAACCTCTGGATCTGAACAGACTATATAATTCTTTTGCTTCTTTCTTGAAATTTTCCTGTGTGCCACATAATTTCCTTACTCTTAGGAATTGTCCAATTGGAATACCCATTCTGACTGCTTAGAGAGGAGGGGTATAACCAGCAGAAGAAAGGTGGTGTTGATGCCCCTCTACAAGTCGTGGGTGAGGCCCCACTTGGAGTATTTTGTTCAGTTTTGGAGGCCATATCTAGCTAAGGATGTAAAAGACTGGAATTGGTGCAAAGAAAAGCTACGAAAATGGTATGGGATTTACGTTGCAAACCGTACGAGGAGAGACTTGCTGACCTGAACATGTATACTTTGGAGGAAAGGAGAAACAGGGATGATATGATACAGACGTTCAAATATTTGAAAGGTATTAATCCGCAAACAAATCTTTTCTGGAGACGGGAAGGTGGTAGAACTAGAGGACATGAATTGAGATTGAAGGGACTCGGGAGTAATGTCAGGAAGTATTTTTTCATGGAGAGGGTGGTGGATACGTGGAATGCCCTCCCACGGGAGGTGGTGGAGATGAAAATGGTGCTGGAATTCAAACATGCGTGGGATAAACACAAAGGAATCCTGTTTAGAAGGAATGGATCCACGGAATCTTAGCGGAGATTGGGTGGCGACGCTGGTAATTGGGAAGCAAAACTGGTGCTGGGCAGACTTCTATGTGTGAACAATAATCCTTTATTTTTTTTCTGGGTTAAGTTTTAATTTATATATAGAGAGCAAATCTTCTACAAGGTTTAGTTTGTAATTTAAAATTTTTATATCCAAGGCATTGAGGATCAGTACTAGTCAAAATTTGTTTGTCATCTGTATAAGCAAAACCTGTAAGGTCTAAAGATTGAATAAGTGGAATTAGTGGAGTAAAAATAAAATATTAAACAGGATTGGCGATAGTAAAGAGTCTTGTGGCATGCCACAAATAAAAGAATAGGGAGTACACTGAGTATTGTTCCAGTGTACCATATATGTTCCTCCTGTAACCTAAGATGAAAACCAATTCAGAGCTATGCCCTTAATTCCTATATTTTCTAATCTCTGTATAAGGAGGGCATGATCCAGTAGATCAAATGCTGTAGATAGGTTTAAAGATAAGAAAGTAACTATTTTATCTTGATTGAGTCTAGATTTAATGTAGGTAATTAATCCAGTCAATGCTAACTCTTTACTGTGTTTACAAAAACCTATTTGAGTTTGGAGAACATTAGTCTGATCCAAGTGGTCATTTAAATGAGAGACAATAAAACGTTCACATATTTTGGGTGTGATAGGTAAATTCGCTACAGGGCGATAGTTGGAAACTAGAGAGGCACTGATTGTGGTATCTTTAATATGAGGACAGCTGTTTTTTATGCTGTTGTTACTGAGCTACGTTGGATCAAAGTAATGATATGATGGAGGAAGGGGTTTAAAAATGAGTCCCAACTCTTCAATAATTTAGTGGGGATTGAATCATAGGGGGCTGTGGTTTGTTATAGATGGGAGGTTAAAGGCTGAAAGTGTACTAGGAAGAGAGCATTGGAATTGAATTTCATGAGGAGGGTGCAATAATGTTGTCTGTTGTGATTGCAGAGACATATGTAGCTTATTGATCTTATTTTGAAAGAAAATAGCTAACTCTTGAGAGGACAGATGTGATGATTCCATATTTTTTCTTGAAGGTGTGGTAAAAGAATGAAAAATATTGTAAAGTGTTTTAGAATTTGGAGCATCCATCTCTTTAGAGAAATAATCTAATTTAGCAGCTGTTATTGATTTTTTTTATAGGAGTTGGCTAAATCCTTTTAAGTGGGAAGATGAGACCAATCTTGTGATTTGTGCCATTTGTGTTCCAAGTGGCAAACCTGGCATTTAAGTGATTTAAGATTCTTTATACCATCTAGCTTTCTTATTTTGAGATAGATATTTAGTATGCAGAGGGGTTAAACTATTATAAGTTTTGGAAAGCAAGATTAAGTTAGTTAAGTGTGAAGTTTTAAGCATGCACGGCCCTTTCTGTGCCAGCAGTTTCCTTAGATTTGTTTTTTCCACTCTAACAAATGAACACAAAAACAATGCCTTCCTGGTAATTCTTCAGAGTTAAACCTCCAAACGTTTTCCAACATTGTTTTTGATCATTTATCAAGAAAAAGAAACGATATGTTGTATTAGTTTATTATTTTGTTCTTTTTGAATATATTCCAACCAGTCTTGCTCTGCCCATAGTGTGATGGAAGCATCCAAAACCTAGATTAAGCATATGGGACCAAATTCTATAAATGGTGTCTAAAAATCAGTGCCGGAAAAAAACGTGCATAATGCTATTCTATAAACTTTACGTAAAGTTAGGCGCAGTTTATAGAATACACATACAGTAGCACCTGTCCGTGCAACTAAAATTTAGGCATGACTATTTATACCAACTAAAACCTGGTATAAATGCCCACACCTAAATTAGGAGCAGATTGGGTGTATTCTATAACAGTGCATGTAATTTTTAGGAACGCCCATGACTTGCCCATGCCCCTCCTATGACCACGCCCCTTTTGTGATCCACACGTTAGAATTTATGCACACTGCTTTACAGAATATGCTTTAAAGTTGTGTGCATAATTTCAAATTAGTTGCCGATAATTGCTTGTTCATGACCAATTATCGCTGCTGATTAGCTTGTTAAGCAATTAAGTTGCATGTTCAAATTGGCTACGTGCACTGATATGCATGTTCAACTTTAGTCGCCGTTTATAGAATCCAGGGGCTAGAGTGGATATTGATCTTGGTTCAAAGCATAGAGAAGTTGATTGTGAGCATTATGGTCCTATCTCACTGAGACTAGAAGAACCACCCTATCTGGATTCAGAGCCATCTTGAGGAGAAGAGGCTGCTATTAACCTGAGGGAAAGAGAGCAGATATTAGCTAACTCTGCCCTTCTTTCTAGATCTTCCTTGACCAAATTTCCATCCACTATCCTGTGCAGTGGTTCAGTGGCGTAGCAAGGGCGGGGCGGTGGGGGCGGTCCACCCCGGGTGTCATCGGGTGGGGGGGTGCTCCGCTCCCGCTGCTCCGCCTTAAAAAATTTTTTTAAAGCACCGGAGAGTGGCAGGCAGCGTGCCTCGCGTCTGCCCTGCTAGTAAAGAAGATCTCGCTGACGTCGTCGCCCTTCCCACATTGAGTCCCGCCCCCCTCTGTGGCAACTTCCTATTACCGCGAGGGCGGGCAGGACTCAGTGTGGGAAGGACGACGACGTGGACGAGATCTTCTTTACTAGCAGGGCAGACGCGAGGCGCGCTGCCTGCCACTCTCCAGCGCTTCGAAAAAAAATATTTTAAAGTAGGACAGAGTAGGAGCAGCAGGAGAATGGATCTCAGCTGTCAGGTCGGGGGGGGGGGACTCAGAGGAGAGAAGGGGATTGGGGAGTGGTGGGGGAGCTCAGAGGGGTGCTTAAAGGGGATTAGGGAGGGTGGGGGAGCTCAGAGAGGGGAGAAGGGGATTGGGGAAGAGTGGGGGAGGGTTGGGGGAGCTCAGAGGGGTGCTTGGAGGGGATTAGGGAGGGTGGGAGAGCATCAAGGAGGGGAGAAGGGGATTGGGGAGGGGTGGGGGAGCTCAGAGGGGTGCTTAAAGGGGATTAGGGAGGGTGGGGGAGCTCAGATGGGTGCTCAGAGAGGGGAGGGGAGGGGAGGGGGGAGGGGTGCTCAGATGGGAAAAGGGGTCTGAAGCTGGAACTGGGGTCTGACAAGGGGGCAGGAGGGAAAATGGGTCCATGCCTGGGGCAGATGGGAGAATGGGTCTGGGGCTGAAAAGGGGGGATGCAAGGCATGTGGTGGATGAAGGGGGCTGAAACTGTGGGGACTAGGGGCTTTAAAGGGGACAGGGAGAACTGGCTGGGGCTGAAGCTTGGGACTGGTGAGAGAAAAGGGCTGGGGTTGAAACTAGGGGCTGAAAAGAGGACAGGGAGAAGTGGCTGGGGGCTGAAGCTTGGGACTGATGGGAGAAAAGGGCTGGGGACTGGTTGGATAGTGAAAAGGGGGGGCAGGTGGGAGATGTGGGCTGGGGCTGGAACTAGGGGCAGGTGGAATAAGGGGGCTGAAAAGAGGGGACAGAGAGAGAGGGGATAGAAGGGGAGAGCGTGAGGGAGGGCAGACCCTGGATGGATGGTAGAGGGAGGGCAGACGGATTGAAGGGGCAGAGAGAAAGGGCAGATGGTGGGTGGAAGGGGAGAGAGAAAGAGGGCAGACTGGGGCAAATGGTGGATGGAAGGGGCAGAGATAGAGGGCAGATGTTGATGGAAGGGGGAGAGAGAGATGGCAGACTGGGGCAGATGGTGCATGGAAGGGGCAGAAGTGGATGGAAGGGAGAGAGGGCAGACAGTGGATGGAAGGGGCAGAGAGAGAGAGCAGACACTGGATGGCAGAGAGAGAGCGAAGACAGATGCTGGATAGAAGGAAGACAGTGAAAAGATGAGGAAAGCAGAAACCAGAGACAACGAACTCTAAATATATATTTTTATTTTTTTGCTTTAGGATAAAGTAGTATTGTAGCTGTGTTAATAAATGTTTATAATAGAACATGTAAATAAGGTAATCTTTTTATTGGACTAATTTTAATACATTTTCTCCGAGGACAAGCAGGCTGCTTGTTCTCACTGATGGGTGACGTCCACGGCAGCCCCTCCAATCGGAACTTCACTAGCAAAGGCCTTTGCTAGTCCTCGCGCGCCCATGCGCACCGCGCATGCGCGGCTGTCTTCCCGGCCGAACCGGCTCGTGTTCGTCAGTCTTCTTTTGTCCGCGCTCGGTTCGGTCGTGTTACGCCGTTCGTGCCCCTTAAGTTGACCCTCGCGCGTCTTTTTGACTTTTCGCTACTAAAAAAAAAAAAAGGATTTCGGAAGAAGGCCTTTCGGTCTTTTTCCATTTCCTGTATTTCCAGTTTTTGCCCCGTTAAGTTTTCTTTCGTCTTCGGGGTAGGCCCTTTTGAGGCCTCGGGTCGAATTTTTTCTCCCCCTCTTTTTAGTGCCTTGCCGCAATTACGAGTTTTGATTTCGCCGGCGTGATTTTTCCGCCCATGTCATCGAAGTCTCCCAGCGGCTTCAAGAAGTGCACCTAGTGCGCCCGGGTAATCTCGCTCACTGACAGGCACGCGTCGTGTCTTCAGTGTCTGGGGGCTGGGCACCGCCCGCAGGCCTGTAGTTTTTGCGCCCTTTTACAGAAAAGGACTCAGGTAGCGAGATTGGCCCAGTGGAACGTTTTGTTCTCGGGCTCTTCGTTGGCATCGGCACCGGGAGTATCGAGTGCGTCGACGTCGACAGCGTCAAGACCTCCGCCCTCGGCCGCGACTGCATCGAGTGCATCGAGGCATCGACCCTCTGCGTCGTCGGGGCCGAGACATCGGAAGGCTGCGTCGACGTCGGTGGTTCCGGGACCTCCACTAGTGCTGATGTCGTCGGACGGTGGTGCTTCGACTGGAGTGCAGGTGAGGGCTGTCCATTCCCCTGCTGGTGGCGGTGAGCCTTCGGGTGGGTCTCCCCCTACCCTGAGGGCTCCTGCGGTACAGCCCCCCCCGAGACCGACCTTCTTCGGCCTCGGCCCCGAGGAAGCGACGGCTGGGTTCTACGTCTTCCTCGTCGGTACCGGGAAGCTCCGGTGACATGCTTCGTTTGAAAAAGTCAAAGAAGCATCGACACCGGTCTCCTTCCCGTGTGGGTACCGAGAGCTCTGGGTCGCCGAGGGAGTCGGCACCCAGTAGGCATCGGCACCGGGAGGACCGATCACCCTCTGTTCAGGAGGTGTCGATGCGCTCCACCTTGGACAGCCCGGAACAGCCTCCACGCCCGGAACAGACTCTGACATCAACACCTGCATCGGCTTCCATGTCTTTCTCCACAGCCGCTCTGCACGAGAGTCTCTGGGCCGTTCTCCCAGAGATCCTAGGAGAGCTGTTGCGCCCTTCCCCTCCGGTACCGGGGGTGCTTGTGCCACCGGTACCGTCGAGTGAGGCGCCGGCTGGCCCTTTGCCTGGGGTAAGGTCTCCGACACTGCGGTCGCCTCCCAGGAAGGCTCCCCAACGACGTCGGCGGAGGGAGCTTCGCCGGTGCGGGCGAGGGAGTCTACCTCTCGATGCTCCCACCGTGGCCGTGGTTCCACGGAGTCGAGCCGGGCACGGCTTCAGACACAGGTCCGTGAACTTGTGTCTGATACCGATGGTGAGGCCTCGTGGGAGGAGGAGGAGGACATCAGATATTTCTCTGACGAGGAGTCTGATGGCCTTCCTTCTGATCCCACTCCCTCCCCTGAAAGGCAGCTTTCTCCTCCCGAGAGTCTGTCTTTTGCGGCCTTTGTCCGGGAGATGTCTACGGCCATCCCCTTCCCGGTGGTCGTGGAGGACGAGCCCAGGACTGAAATGTTTGAGCTCCTGGACTCTCCTTCTCCACCTAAGGAAGCGTCCACAGTACCCATGCATCATGTCCTAAAAAAGACATTGCTGGCGAACTGGACCAAGCCTTTAACTAATCCCCACATTCCCAAGAAGATCGAGTCCCAGTACCGGATCCATGGGGACCCAGAGCTGATGCGCACTCAGTTGCCTCACGACTCTGGAGTTGTGGATTTGGCCCTAAAGAAGGCAAAGAGTTCTAGGGAGCATGCTTCGGCGCCCCCGGGCAAAGACTCTAGAACCTTAGACTCCTTTGGGAGGAAGGCCTACCATTCATCTATGCTCGTGGCCAAAATTCAGTCTTACCAGCTCTACACGAGCATACACATGTGGAACAATGTGCGGCAGTTGGTGGGCTTGGTGGACAAGCTCCCTCCTGAGCAAGCCAAGCCATTTCAGGAGGTGGTCAGGCAGCTGAAGGCGTGCAGAAAATTACTGGCCACAGGGGTGTATGACACCTTTGATGTTGCGTCCAGGGCCGCTGCTCAAGGTGTGGTGATGCGCAGACTCTCATGGCTGCGTGCCTCCGACCTGGAGAATAGGATCCAGCAGCGGATTGCGGACTCGCCTTGCCGTGCGGACAATATTTTTGGAGAGAAGGTCGAACAGGTGGTAGAGCAGCTCCACCAGCGGGATACTGCTTTCGACAAGTTCTCCCGCCGGCAGCCTTCAGCTTCTACCTCCACAGGTAGACGTTTTTATGGGGGAAGGAAGACTGTTCCCTACTCTTCTGGTAAGCGTAGGTACAATCCTCCTTCTCGACAGCCTGCGGCCCAGGCTAAGCCCCAGTGCGCTCGCTCTCGTCAGCAGCGTGCGCCTCAGCAAGGCCCCTCGGCTCCCCAGCAAAAGCAAGGGACGAGCTTTTGACTGGCTCCAGCAGAGCATAGCCGACATCCAAGTGTCAGTGCCGGGCGATCTGCCGGTCGGAGGGAGGTTGAAAGTTTTTCACCAAAGGTGGCCTCTCATAACCTCTGATCAGTGGGTTCTTCAAATAGTCCGGCAAGGATACACCCTCAATTTGGCCACCAAACCTCCAATTTGTCCACCGGGTGCTCAGTCTTACAGCTTCCAGCACAAGCAGGTACTTGCAGAGGAACTCTCCGCCCTTCTCAACGCCAATGCGGTCGAGCCCGTGCCATCTGGGCAAGAAGGGCTGGGATTCTATTCCAGGTACTTCCTTGTGGAAAAGAAAACAGGGGGGATGCGTCCCATCCTAGACCTAAGGGCCCTGAACAAATATCTGGTCAAGGAAAAGTTCAGGATGCTTTCCCTGGGCACCCTTCTCCCCATGATTCAGGAACGATTGGCTATGCTCTGTGGACTTGAAGGACGCCTACACGCACATCCCGATACTGCCAGCTCACAGACAGTATCTGTGATTTCATCTGGGCACACGTCACTTCCAGTACTGTGTGCTACCCTTTGGGCTCACCTCTGCGCCCAGAGTGTTCACGAAGTGCTTGGCTGTAGTAGCAGCGGCACTTCGCAGGCTGGGGGTGCACGTGTTCCCATATCTCGACGATTGGCTGGTGAAGAACACATCCGAGGCAGGAGCTCTACCGTCCATGCAGATGACTATTCGCCTCCTGGAGCTACTGGGGTTTGTGATAAATTATCCAAAGTCCCATCTTCTCCCAGTACAGAGACTCGAATTCATAGGAGCTCTGCTGGATTCTCGGACGGCTCGTGCCTATCTCCCAGAGGCGAGAGCCAACAACTTGTTGTCCCTCGTCTCGCTGGTGCGAGTGTCCCAGCAGATCACAGCTCGGCAGATGTTGAGATTGCTGGGCCACATGGCCTCCACAGTTCATGTGACTCCCATGGCCCGCCTTCACATGAGATCTGCTCAATGGATCCTAGCTTCCCAGTGGTTTCAGGCTGCTGGGGATCTAGAAGACGTGATCCACCTGTCCACGAGTTTTCTCAAATCCCTGTATTGGTGGACGATTTGGTCCAATTTGACTCTGGGACGTCCTTTCCAAATTCCTCAGCCACAAAAAGTGCTGACTACGGATGCGTCTCTCCTGGGGTGGGGAGCTCATGTCGATGGGCTTCACACCCAGGGAAGCTGGTCCCTCCAGGAACGCGATCTGCAGATCAATCTTCTGGAGTTGCGAGCGGTCTGGAACGCTCTGAAGGCTTTCAGAGATCGGCTGTCCCACCAAATTATCCAAATTCAGACAGACAACCAGGTTGCCATGTATTACATCAACAAGCAGGGGGGCACCGGATCTCGCCCCCTGTGTCAGGAAGCTGTCAGCATGTGGCTCTGGGCTCGCCGTCACGGCATGGTGCTCCAAGCCACATATCTGGCAGGCGTAAACAACAGTCTGGCCGACAGGTTGAGCAAGATTATGCAACCTCACGAGTGGTCGCTCAATTCCCGAGTAGTGCGACAGATCTTCCAGGTGTGGGGCACCCCCTTGGTAGATCTCTTCGCATCTCGAGCCAACCACAAAGTCCCTCAGTTCTGTTCCAGGCTTCAGGCCCACGGCAGACTGGCATCGGATGCCTTCCTCCTGGACTGGGGGGAGGGTCTGCTGTATGCCTATCCTCCCATACCTCTGGTGGGGAAGACTTTGTTGAAACTCAAGCAAGACCGAGGCACCATGATTTTGATTGCTCCTTTTTGGCCGCGTCAGATCTGGTTCCCTCTTCTTCTGGAGTTGTCCTCCGAAGAACCGTGGAGATTGGAGTGTTTTCCGACCCTCATCACACAGGACGAAGGGGCGCTTCTGCATCCCAACCTCCGGTCTCTGGCTCTCACGGCCTGGATGTTGAGAGCGTAGACTTTGCCTCTTTGGGCCTGTCAGAGGGTGCCTCCCGCATCTTGCTTGCTTCCAGGAAAGATTCCACTAAGAGGAGTTACTTCTTTCTATGGAGGAGGTTTGCCGTCTGGTGTGACAGCAAGGCTCTAGATCCTCGCTCTTGTCCTACACAGACCCTGCTTGAATACCTTCTGCACTTGTCTGAGTCTGGTCTTAAGACCAACTCTGTAAGGGTTCACCTTAGTGCAATTAGTGCATACCATTACCGTGTGGAAGGTAAGCCGATCTCAGGACAGCCTTTAGTTGTTCGCTTTATGAGAGGTTTGCTTTTGTCAAAGCCCCCTGTCAAACCTCCTACAGTGTCATGGGATCTCAATGTCGTTCTCACCCAGCTGATGAAACCTCCTTTTGAGCCACTGAATTTCTGCCATCTGAAGTACTTGACCTGGAAGGTCATTTTCTTGGTGGCAGTTACTTCAGCTCGTAGAGTCAGTGAGCTTCAGGCCCTGGTAGCCCAGGCCCCTTACACCAAATTTCATCATAACAGAGTAGTCCTCTGCACTCACCCTAAGTTCTTGCCAAAGGTTGTGTCGGAGTTCCATCTGAACCAGTCGATTGTCTTGCCAACATTCTTCCCCCGTCCTCATTCCTGCCCTGCTGAACGTCAGCTGCACACATTGGACTGCAAAAGAGCATTGGCCTTCTATCTGGAGCAGACACAGCCCAACAGACAGTCCGCCCAATTGTTTGTTTCTTTTGATCCCAACAGGAGGGGAGTGGCTGTGGGGAAACACACCATATCCAATTGGCTAGCAGATTGCATTTCCTTCACTTACGCCCAGGCTGGGCTGGCTCTTGAGGGTCATGTCACGGCTCATAATGTTAGAGCCATGGCAGCGTCGGTAGCCCACTTGAAGTCAGCCACTATTGAAGAGATTTGCAAAGCTGCGACGTGGTCATCTATCCACACATTCACATCTCATTACTGCCTGCAGCAGGATACCCGACGCGACAGTCGGTTCGGGCAGTCAGTGCTTCAGAATCTGTTCGGGGTTTATGTTCCAACTCCACCCCCCTAGGCCCATGTTTTATTCTGTTCCAGGCTACACTCTCAGTTAGTTGGATAAATTGTTAGGTCAATCTCAGTTATGTCCTCGCCGTTGCGAGCCCCAATTGACCATGTTTGTTGTTTTGAGTGAGCCTGGGGGCTAGGGATACCCCATCAGTGAGAACAAGCAGCCTGCTTGTCCTCGGAGAAAGCGAATGCTACATACCTGTAGAAGGTATTCTCCGAGGACAGCAGGCTGATTGTTCTCACAAACCCGCCCGCCTCCCCTTTGGAGTTGTTTCTTCCCTTGTCTTTGTCTTGCTACATATGAGACTGACGAACACGAGCCAGTTCGGGCGGGAAGACAGCCGTGCATGCGCGGTGCGCATGGGCGCGCGAGGACTAGCAAAGGCCTTTGCTAGTGAAGTTCCGATTGGAGGGGCTGTCGTGGACGTCACCCATCAGTGAGAACAATCAGCCTGCTGTCCTCGGAGAATACCTTCTACAGGTATGTAGCATTCGCTTTACTTTCGGAGAACAAAACCCCCTTCCTCAGGTCAGGATAGGACACTGTAACAGTACTATACTGAATTGACTTGAGGAAGGAGGTTTTGGCCTCTGAAAGCTAAATGTATTAGTCCAATAAAATGATATTATTTGTTTTATTTCTATTTGTTAATTTGTAAAGTGGTGATTGGTATTTGTTAGTTTTTTCAAATTTACATCTGCTGTCTTTATATTTTGCACAGTACTAGAGGACATTTTCTGTTTCTGTGGTGTTGCATTGTATGCAGAGTCTGGCATGGGGGTTCAGTTTAATTTTTGTCTAAATAGAAAGTTTATGATTACTCATTCTATAGTGGATTAGGGTATATCTGTATTTGTGAAAAAGACATGGCTTTCGGTTGGCATTGACTGTGCAGGATCGACGATCTGTACTAATCTGTCTGTTTTCGTTTTACAATAGGTGAATTGATGTTCTAGTGCTCACTGTAGTGTTTAAGATGCTTTCTTTTTCCTTGTGTGACTCGTACAAATTACTGCTTATGGTATGGTAGAATTGCTCTATAGGTCTTGAGTGTTTTGTATTCTCGGTATGCCTAGTACTGGATTTCGGGGGGGGGGGGGGGGGTGTTAAAAAATGACCTGCCCCGGGTGTCAACTACCCTAGCTACGCCACTGCAGTGGTTTCAAAAGTCCAATCACAAAGGAGCAGACCTGGAAATTGGTTCAATGGCTAAAAAGCTCCTTGGAGGTTGCCAGGCCAAAAGCACAGACCTCTTCAGGTCTGAGCTTAAGCAAACAACCCCTTTAAAAGTACATGAGTCATAATCCAGTCTGCACTGAAACTTCCAAGCAGTGTACTGTATGTGCAGACCTGCATGGTTGACTCTGTTCTTATGGTGGCTCTACTAGTGCAAGTGTCCGTCCCATCAGCACAGATCAGTAACTTCTGTCAGTGCTATCAACCCTGACCACCACCAACACAGCCCATCTGTACTTTGGCTTAATGCAGGAGTAAAAGAAAAATAGATACCATAGATATACTGTAAAGCTCCTCAGGCTTGCAAATTTGACCTCAGCTTCCCCCCCTCTCCCCACCGCTACAAATCACCTAATGGCTTGTGTACCAACCCCCAAATTCTTCTAACTGTAGTTCTGCTATCAAAACCAGATGACCCACTTTCAACTGATCTGAGGCCCTATCTGGACCATTCCAGATGAGAATATCTGTTTTTGCTTTGAATGGTCAGCAAGTTTAGCATTAACCTCCTTCTGCATTGCCTAAAGATCTGACAGTTTCTTTACTTTTCAATATGTACTCTGAGCTTTAGTATGTACATGTGCTAATATAATCCTCCCCACGCTCTGTGGTCTCACAGACTGCTGCTTGAGAACTTTCTAGACTTAGATTCTTTTCATCATGAATCCTCTGTAGCAGCAGATTATATTTCCTATTAAAGAATGACACGGGGACGGGGAAAAGCAGTAACGACGGGGAATGGGGACAGAGCCTGAGCGGATGGGGCGGGGATGGGGCCAGATCCCACAGGGCGGGGATGGGGACAGAGCTCGTGGGGACAGGGACAGACTCAGGGCCGCTGAGAGACTGAGCTGGGCCTGGGGCAGGGCCGCTGCTGCCGCCGCTTCCTCCCCCAGATTGCCGTCGCCACTCCCCTCCCTCCAGGATCGCCGCTGCCAACCTTGACGCTGGTGGGGATCCTGAGGCCCCGCCAGCGGAAGACTCCAGCACTGCTCTTCACTCCATGCCTGCTTTTTTCTCTTGTCTCAACCAAGCATGTGCCTGAGGGAAAAAGCAGCCGCTGGAGGGGGGCCCTGCGCTGGAGTTTTCTCTTTCCTGCTCTTGTCGGGATGGGATCACTGGGGCCTGTCAGGAGCAGGAGAGAGATATCCCAGCGCCGGGCCTCCCCCCCACTCAGTGGCCCTGGACAGACTTTGTCCCTGTGTCATTCTCTGCTCTGAAGCCTGTTAATGAACTGGACTGTTATTTATATTAGAGTGATACAGACAAATATATTTTGATTTTTTGGAAAAACAAGCAAATATGCTGGCCACAACTGGCAAAATTTGCATGGGGGATCCTGTGCATTCCTGCTACCAGCACATCTTCTGAGAAGACATCGTCTGTTGCAGGAAGGACTGTGGAAGACAGGAGAGTTAGACTGAATCCTGCTTCATAAGGCATATTTCTCCCCCGCTAGGGCATACAGATCAGGTTGTATTTTGTACCCCTGGACATTTTAAGAGGGTGGATTAGGGCTCCTGGGGTAGAAGAAGTCAGCTATTGTTGGGGTTGGAAGGGTTGAGGATGGTGGTGGTGGGGTTATTATATTTACTAGTTTTTATTATTGTTTTCTATTTGTGATTTATAAACAACAGTTGCACAGCATATTGTTTTTTTAATACTTTAATAAAAATATGTAAATATAAAATCATGTGTTCGAGGCTTCTGTAGATGAGGACAGAGCCTGTGGGGATGGGGCGGGGACAGGGATAGAACCTGCGGGGACGGTGCCCAGATGGAGACAGAGCCCAAGTGGATGGGGACGGAGACAGAACCCACGGAGGCGGGGATGGGGCCAAACTTTGCTCCATGTCATTCTCTATTTCCTATCTTAGATTCTTTCAACACAGGATGCCAAAAGGGGGTGCCATTCCCACTTGAGGAAGAAGAGCACTATGTCCACAAGTATTTCGACCTCTGAAATAAATATGTTTAATCCCTAAAGCCTTTGATTCCTGCATCCTCCTTTCTTAGATTTGACATGGTTAAAAGAAAATTGTGAAATAAAGTTTTCTGGCAAAGACCCAGCCCTCCAGAAGACACTGCATAAAACAGAAGACAATGGGACCAAAGCAAATAGAAAAACTAAATGCTCAGACAACAAAGGTGCATCTGTGATATTTTGCATTTAAGTTTTAATTTTTCTAGTATTGCTGCATGCTGAGTCTGACTTCTTGAGGTAACTTTCCAGTTCAGTATTTTGCCTTCATATGAGATGTGTATGAAACTGGCTGAGATCCACAATGGATCAAGAAAGACTGACAGCTGTATGTTTACTAAACATTGAAAGTGATCTTGTTGGAGATATTAACCCTGAGCAGATCATTGACACCTATGATGTGAAGTCTAGTCGCCGGATGTTACTACACTAGTGTGACCATTTCATTTTGGGATTTTCCATGGATGGAAATAGCAGTGTTTAATAATTGATAACATTTTTGAATAGTATACATTGGTTAATATATGCTTTGAGCAACCGCTTTTTTTCTTTGACATATTATACATATCTAATATCTAAATTTAATATAAGGTATTAATTGTGACTATTTTACTTTTATCTATTTTTTTTTCTGTGTGTTGTCAGACAATTATGGATGTAAGCCCCACCCCTGGCACCACCCCTAACCCCACCCCCTTTAGCCTCCCCAAACTGTTGGGCCACCGACCGCCTGTGCCACTCCTCCATTTCTGAACTTTTCGTGATGTATGGTGATGTGGGATTAGGCAGATCCAGGGGGGAAAGACTTCTTGAAAAGATGTGTTTTCAGTTTTTTTCTGAATTGTAGGTTGTTTTCTGTGAGTTTCAGGTCTTTCGGTAGTGAGTTCCAAAGTTGTGTGCCTATAAAGGAGAGGCTGGTGGCATATGAAGATTTGTATTTTATACCTTTGTAATTGGGGAAGTGAAGGGTTAGGTAGGTTCTCACTGTTCTCGTCACGTTTCTTAATGGTAGATCGATAAGTTCCGTCATGTAATCTGGTGCAAGTCCGTAGATGATTCTGTGGACTATTGTGCATATTTTGAATGTTATGCGAACGTTAATAGGAAGCCAATGTAAACTTTTTAGGAGGGGTTTCGCTCTTTTGAAGTGTGTTTTTCCGAAGATGAGTCTGGCAGTCGTGTTTTGTGCTGTCTGTAGTTTTCTTATGATTTGATCGTTGCAGCCTCCGTAAATACTATTGCAGTAGTCTACATGGATTAGCACCATGGTTTGCATCATGTTGCGGAATGAATCCCTGGGAAAGTAAGGTTTTATTACGTTTGAGCTTCCACATAGTGTGGAACATTTTCTTGGTCGAGTTCTTAGCTTGGCTTTCTAGCTTTAGGTTGTGGTCAATTGTTATTCCTAAGATTTTCAAGTGGTCTGAGATTGGGAGGGATGAACCCTGTGCATTAATTGCTGAGGGGGGAACATTATTGTATTGGGACGAGAAAATGAGACATTGGGTTTTATTGAGTTTTAACTTGAATGCCGATTCCCAGGATTCCATGATGTTCATGCTGTTTATTATTTCCTTGGTGATTTCTGTGGGGTTCTGTTTGAAGGGAATATAGATGGTGATGTCATCTGCGTAGAGAAATGGATTGAGGCCTTGTTTGGATAGAGATTTAACCAGTGGTGTCATCATTAGGTTGAATAATATAGATGAGAGCGGTGATCCTTGTGGTTCTCCACATTCTGCTTTCCGAGGTGGAGATATATCTGAGTTTGATTTGACTTGGTATGTTCTGGATGTCAGAAATCCCTTGATCCAGGAGAGTACTTTTTCTGTAAATCCTATCTTGTCGAGGATTCTCAGTAGTATGTAGTGGTCAACCATATCGAATGCGCTTGATAGGTCAAATTGAAGTAGGAGGATGTTTTTACCCTTTGCTATTTCCTGCTTAAAGCTAGTCAGGAGTGTGGTTAGTATTGTTTCTGTACTGTGCTGAGGTCTGAAGCCAGATTGAGATTTGTGCAGTATGTTGAAATCAGTGAGGTATTCTGTTAGTTGTTTGGCGACTATGCCTTCTGTCAATTTGGTTGTTAGGGGTATGGATGCTAACGGTCTATAATTCAAGGTGTCTTCTTCTTTTTTTTTTTTTTTGTCTCTTTTGGGATGGGAGTTAGTAGGATATTTCTGTCCTGTGGGAATAGGCCTCTTTTGAATAGATAATTAAGGTGGTCTGTGAGTTCTGTGACATATTGATTAGGTGGGGGGGGGGGGGGGGTTCATTATATAGTTGTGGCAGGTGTCTAGTTGGCAGTGGGCGGAGGAGAATTTTCTGAGTGCGTGAGCTATTATTTCGGTGCTTAGAGGAGTGAAGTTATTCCAAATATGGTCTCTTTGTTTACATAAATCTGAAAGACCTGTCAAATATAGCCAGAGCATGATAGTCTTCAGGAGCCTCTCATGGCTGTGTTCTGTTTATATTGCCAATTCATGGATAGAGTTTTTCATTTTGACCATTTACTGCTTATTGCAGATGTCTGATAGGGCTAGAGAAGAAGCTATACTTAAGCTGCTGACTGTTCATGAATTGGTGGACATGCTGCATCTTATGAAGCACTAAGTATTAATGAACATTAAGATCATGTCATTAAATGTCAATAGATTTTTCTTGTCAAATGGAAAAAGTGATAGATTGAGGATATGACAGATGGAAGGGATGATAGTAAGGGAGATAGAACTGAGAAGGGGGATCAGAGGAACAGGTAATTAATTTGGAGGAAGAGAGAACATATGTAGTTTTTGGCCATTTGCAGGCTCATTTTCGAAAGAGAAGGGCGTCCAAAAAGCGACGCAAAAGGCACATGGGCGTCCCCATGAAAGAAGGTTGCCCAAATCCAATAATCGAAACAGGGCCATAAGGGCGTCCTCAGCGTGAGGACATCCATCTATGGTTGTCCCCACAGGGGGCATGTTAGGGGCGTGTTATGGGCGGCATTACGAGATGGGCGCCCCCAGCATATAATGGCTAGCGAAATGGTTTTGCATGGGTTGGAACATGGGCGTCCTTAGTTAGACCTAGAAATAAAAGCGACCAGGGTAAGGGGGAAGTCGTCTTTAGACCCATTAGCGTTTTTGTGCAGTGGAGAGTGGCGAGAGCGTTGTTGGGAGAGAAAGCTGAGAGTTTGTTGAGTACCTGTTACCTTTGTTTGTGTGCCATAGTTGGAACATTTTCACCCTCACCTGCCTCATTTGTGTTTTACCTTTTCAGCTTTCCCTACCCTTCTAGCCCCCAAACCCAGACAGCACTACTCCTTCCTCTATCTCCCCCATCCCCTCTCCCTATCCCTCTCCATTCATTGTCCCCAAGTTCATATTTCATTCCCTTACCTGTTTGTAGTCTCTGTTTGTCTCTTTGTCCTGTGTACTGCTGCTGCCTGTTTGTGAAGACTGTTGTTTGCTGCTTGGAGAGTGAGTGGCTAGAGGGTGTGGCAGGAGAGTTTGTAGTGGGTCAGAGAGTGCTTGCAGTGTGGCTCTGCTGTGTGTGACTGCATTGTCAACTTCTGTTTGTTGCTGCTGTGTTTCACCAAGTTGGTAGGGAGAGGTGAGCACTGGTGTCACTGCATTGCACCTGTAGTGTGGGGAAATGGAGGCACTAAATGCATAGGTGGCTTACATGTTAGAGGAAGAGGGGCAGCACCACAGGATGTATACCCCAGAGTTTTCAGGCCCTGTAGCAGTTTCCTAGACCTCACTGACCTGCAGCATCTCACTAGGTACCGCTTTGATAGGGCTGCCATTCAGCACCTTTGTGACCAGCTCCAACCCCTCCTGCAGCCCAGGACCTGAAGCAACAACCCCATCCCTGTGCACCTAAAGATCACTGCTTCTCTATCTTTTCTGGCCACTGGGAGTTTCCAATCTGTCCTATCTGTGAACATGGGTCTCACCCAGGCTTCCATTTCTGACTGCCTCACCCAGTTCCTTGATGCCTTCCTTACCCACACCTCTGAGTACATCACCTTCCCCACCATCCCCCAGGCCCTGCAGAACAACATGGCTTGCTTTCCCTCGGTCATAGGCGCCACTGACTGAACACATGTCGCACTCAGACCCCCCCCCCCCCCCAGGCACGAGAGGCCACTTATAGGAACAGGAAAGCATTCCATTCACTCAATATGCAAGTTGTGTGTGATGCCCAGGGGGAGATTCTAGACGTGTGTGCCCGATACCTAGGTTCCACCCATGACGCCTATATATTGCAGCACTGAGGAATCTTCCGCAGGTTTGACCAAGAGGAGATCACCGGCGGATGGCTCCTAGGTAAGTGCAGCATGGATCTGCCCAAACTATACCTCCCTCACCGGGCACCCCTCAGCACTGTCTCCCTCTAGCTCACTCCACAACCCACTATCCCCCCCCCCCCCCCCCCCCCACCTCCACAAGGTACCCGCTCCAAACAATACACACTCATCTTTCTCATCCTGCTTCTCCCCAAAAGGTGACAGAGGCTACCCACAGCGGAGTTGGCTCATGACCCTCATAGTGCACCCACAAACAGGGTCAGAGGAGAACTACAACAATAGACATCGGACCACCCATGGCATCATCGAGCGCACCTTCGGACAACTTAAGAACAGGTTCTGATGTCTGGACCATTCTGGAGGGGAGCTCCTGTACAGCCCCCAAAAGGTGGCAAATATATTCCTGGCCTTCTGCATGCTACATAATTTGGCAATGTGCAGAGGACAGGCCCTCCCAGAAGAGCCACAGCCACCACAGCAGCAGGCCCCAGATGAACAGGATGAGGAGCCCCCTCCACCTCCCACCCACATAGCAGAGCAGAGTGCACACCTGGGGGTCAGAGCCAGGCAAAGACTGATTGAGACAAGTTTTGTGTGAGAGTAAGTTGACATTTATTTCTGTGACATAGTATTTACACACCACCCTCACCCCCCACCCCCCAGCATGTCCCATCACTTTCCCCGCCCCCTCCCCTGTCCCCGTCCCCTCTTACCCATCCCACCGTGTTCCTTTGCAATTTTTAATATGGTATTATTTCCTAAGTGGTTGTATGTTCTTCAATTATTGCCCCTCAAGTTGTTGAAAAAAATTGCTGTCTCATTTTTGCTGGGCCGGGCGGAAACCGAAATTGTCTTTTAAATATCTACTTGGTTCTTAGAGATACGGAAGATTAGGTCTTCCAAATTTGCGCTTATATAATTACGCCTGTCTTCTTCGACACCTGGGGGATTGGATATTGGAGGAGCATAGTTATACGCCGCGGAGATATGAGGTGGACTTTTATTCTCCTTGGCATGTCCATTCCCTCTTGCATTCCCCCGCAGGCCGTTTGCCCTCAAGTGTCCGCCGCAGTGTAATATTTCAGTCATTGAGACAGGTGTGGCGTTATTTGATTCCACTTTTGGGGGACCAGCCTGAGATCTCAGAACAGCTACCGATTTTGGGTAATTTGCAGTTCTCACCAGGGCTTGATAATGTGAGTTTTAGACGATGGGCGGAGAGGGATTATTTTCTGTTACAACGTGTGTTGGATGGGCAAGGTAGGATGTTCTCTTGGAATATATTGCGCGAACAGGGGTTTGTAGAGACTAAGGATTTTATGGCATATAATCAGTTGAAGGAAATTTTTCTGGGACCCAACTTATCACTCATATGTCCACAATGTTCTTTCAAATAGCATATTTAATACCACACATTCCTTCTTCTTAGTGTCTTCACAACTAAACAATTTATTCACTTTTTGGGGACCTCAGCAGCGTTTACTGCCAAAAACATGTTAATATGGCAGTATCAATAACACCAACCTTGTCATCGGTACACCTGATTACTGTCACTTGCATATACTTTTCTATTCTACTTTTACATAAATATATATTATTAAACTTATCTTCAACTATCAGATCCAGGGGCTCTGCTACATAGTAACATAGTAACATAGTAGATGACGACAGAAAAAGATCTGCACGGTCCATCCAGTCTGCCCAACAAGACAACTCATGTGTGCTACTTTTGTGTATACCCTACTTTGATTTGTACCTGTGCTCTTCAGGGCACAGACCGTATAAGTCTACCCAGCACTAGCCCCGCCTCCCAACCACCAGCCCCACCTCCCAACCACCGGCTCTGGCACAGACCGTATAAGTCTGCCCAGCACTATCCCCGCCTCCCACCACCGGCTCTGGCACAGACCGTATAAGTCTGCCTAGCGCTATCCCTGCCTCCCAACCTCCAGTCCCGCCTCCCACCACTGGCTCTGGCACAGACCGTATAAGTCTGCCCCGCACTATCCCCGCCTCCCAACCTCCAGCCCTGCCTCCCACTACCGGCTCTGCTATCCAATCTCGGTTAAGCTCCTGAGGATCCTTTCCTTCTGAACAGGATTCCTTTATGTTTATCCCACGCATGTTTGAATTCCGTTACCGTTTTCCTCTCCACCACCTCCCGCTCGAGTACGAGCTGTCTCAAGGACCTCCCCTGCAAACAAAAGCAAAAGGTCATGCATGAATTTCTCTCCCTGCTCCCAAAAATCACCCTTAACATCTTCAGCAGCACAGGATATTTTAAAACGCAATTTTACCCCATTCTCTTACCTAAGATCTAATCTAGCGCCAGATCTGACATTTAAACGCTTATTCAAAGATGGCGCCAGTGTTTTTTCACTCCCTTTAAATATCCTCATCATCAATGACGATTTGGTACCACCCCCTGACTCGCAAAAATTGGCTAACAGGTAGATTGTACTTCTAATGGTAAGGATGACAACTCCCAAACTGTAGCAGTGTATTACGGCTGACAGGCTTATGATACAAAGATGTCAAAAGTTCATTGCCACTTTTGTATATCCACAGATCCAAAAACTCAATAGCCCTTTGATTAGCTGACATAGTAAATGAAATATTAGGATCCAACGTACTCAGGGCTATTGAGTTTTTGTCATCCTTATCATTTGAAGTACAATCTACCTGTTAGTCAATTTTTGCGAGTGCGATGGGTGTGCTCCTCCCTGCAAGAATTTAAAAATCAAGCTGTGGAGTTGAAACAGCGTTTTGCTTCTAGAAGGTATCCCCAGTCATCTATTAGAAAAGCTTACCTACATGCCCGCTATGCCCAGCGTCCCCTGCTGTTGCAAGAACATGTTTTGACTAGTGAGGTGCAGGCTGAAATTGAATGCTTGACGTGTATACTCCCTTTTTCTGAGATGAGTCAAAAGGTGGTGCGGAGCATTAGAACTCACTGGCATATTATGCAACTGTACCCTTGTTTTCAGGAGTTCCCGCGTATATCTTACACAAGAGGGAAAACTGTGGGAGAACGTTTGTCTCCAAAAATTATTTTTAGATCTAGAGAGAGTGATTTGGGTGGGGGTCAGGTAGAATGTGGGCACTGTCAGTGGAGTAAAATGAGTATTACGGGGCAATCTTGGGAGGTCCCGGGGAAGGGGAAAACTGTGAAGCTTAGAGAGAGGTGACCTGTGACACGAGTAATGTAGTATACAGTATTGTATGTCCTTGTGGACTGGTGTATGTTGGGAGGAGCACTAGACCCATTAAGATCCGATTGACAGAACATAAATCTAGGATCACTACTCAAAATGCCCAAGCACCCCTGGTAGACCATTGGGTGCAGTATCATCATACGGTTGAGGATATTAGATGGAGGATTGTTGAGCATGTGAGGCCGGGTGTGGAGGGTGGTTCGATAAAAAAGCTATTAAACTATAGGGAACAGTTCTATATTTTCACTTTACAGACAGTGATGCCAGCCGGTTTAAATGCCAAGCTGGATTGGACATCGCTGATTTGAAGGTTGTTTTTTTGCTCTGCCCTATAGGAGTCAGGGGGTGGTACCAAATCGTCATTGATGATGAGGATATTTAAAGGGAGTGAAAAAACACTGGCGCCATCTTTGAATAAGCGTTTAAATGCCAGAGCTGGCGCTAGATTAGATCTTAGGTAAGAGAATGGGGTAAAATTGCATTTTAAAATATCCTGTGCTGCTGAAGATGTTAAGGGTGATTTTTGGGAGCAGGGAGAGAAATTCGTGCATGATTTTTTGCTTTTGTTTGCAGGGGAGGTTTTTTAGACAGCTCGTACTCGAGCAAAACATGCATGTCGGGCAGCAGAGCCCCTGGATCTGATAGTTGAAGATAAGTTTAATAATATATATTTATGTAAAAGTAGAATAGAAAAGTATATGCAAGTTACAGTAATCGAGTGTACCGATGACGAGGTTGGCGTTATTGATACTGCCATATTAACATGTTTTTGGCAGTAAACGCTGCTGAGGTCCCCAAAAAGTGAATAAATTGTTTAGTTGTGAAGACACTAAGAAGAAGGAATGTGTGGTGTTAAATATGCTATTTGAAAGAACATTGTGGACAAATGAGTGGTAAGTTGGGTCCCAGAAAAATTTCCTTCATTTGTAAGTAAGTGGGACTTTTTGGAAGACTGTTTTGAAATAGCCATTGAATATATAATCAGTTTAGGCATTATATACGTTCCCTGGATATTTATTTTTTATTTATTTTTGTTACATTTGTACCCCGCGCTTTCCCACTCATGGCAGGCTCAATGCGGCTTCCATGGGGCAATGGAGGGTTAAGTGACTTGCCCAGAGTCACAGGGAGCTGCCTGTGCCTGAAGTGGGAATCGAACTGAGTTCCTCAGTTCCCCAGGACCAAAGTCCACCACCCTAACCACTAGGTCACTCCTCCACCATATGTCCACTTTATCGTTTTGTAGGTGGTTATATATATATATTTTGTAAGAGGCCAATTCCTACCTATGTACTCGCTTATGTCTAGGGGGCGTGGCCTCTGCCCAACCTTAGCTGCATGGAAAATAACGGACAGACCAATGGAATATATTAGTTTATTTATACAGCGTTATATACAAAAATATAGAAAACTCTTATCAGCTTATAGCATCAGCAATTCCTGATTGCATGTACAATGATACCAAAATATAGAGAATAACTATGATTATCCTATTGGCTAAAATCTGTAATGACAGATAAACACAATACCGAGATCCTAATGATTACCACACAAATCTTATACTAGGCTAACAGCAACTAGAGATCATAAATCCTGACGTCACACATCTGATGGGTCTGAGCACAGACTAATTATCTAACCCAGCCTGAAGGAAGTAAACTATGATCTCACCGTCCCGGTCACCAGATCAGATTCCTTCCGATACCTCAGCCGAATGTCTCAGCGAGGTCCCACAAGCTCAGGTGATGCACTTGTCTTGATCAGCCACAGATGATACAGACTCAGTATAGATCCTGTAGACAGCTGTAATCTGGGGAAAAGCTTTGCCAGGTATTATCAGTAAGTCTCTCAGGTAAATCAGGTGCTTGCAGAAATGCAAGTGTTCTCCTCTTCTTTTCTTCTGTTCGGTTCTTCAGCAACTAACTTGTTTCTGTTCCCGCTTCTCAGACCAATCCGTTTTCTGGGAGCCAATCAGAAATAATCCCACCATGTACTCCCAGCATCTGTATGAAGCTTCCTTTGTCCGTCTTATCTCGTACGCTCTCTCTCTCTCTCTCTCCCTCAGGGACATGCATTCTCCCCCGATACAGAGTGACCTTGGAGGTGGTGCAGGCTTCAGTAAATCTATTACAAGCTGAAATGCTGACTTCTGCACAGTTGGTAGTCAGACATATAGGTGAAAGGTTGCAGCGTCCATGTTGGCTGACAAGGTGCTCTCATTTGCACACAGGGTGGGTGAGATCACAGCAAATACTCCTACAGATTCCCCCCCTTGGAGATGGAAATTACTGCAAAGGAGTAAAGGCCTTCTCCAACCTAACTACAAAAATAAGCCAGACAGTTCAGTCAGGATTCAGGTACAAACTTCATGGTCAAACTACAAAAAGTTTCAAAGTAAATCTCAACTAATGCAAACTAACGCTCTTCAAACAGTTCAATTAAGCAAAATAATGTTCACAAGGAAATCACAAATGCTAATACAGCAAAATACTGAATAATAGAACCTGCATGTGCAGTTAGTTAAAAGTCTTAACACATGAAAATTAATCAAACAAATCATGAACCATAATCACATAGATCATGAAAATCACATCATGCAAAGCAAAGCATATTAGTACAGAAAAGTGAACGGAATAAATTGTTGGCAAAACTCTGGTCAGATGTAACTACATAAAGTCTTGCAATCTCATCGCCGTAGGAGACAAAGTGTTTACGCGATAGCGTAAATGACGAAGGTCTCTCCAAAACACTACAGCACACAGGAGCATGATGACCCACGAGATGGTCAAAAGTGGGATGACCACGTGAGTGGACATGTGGAACTGGGTGACATCAGATGAACGACGTTTGTAATCTGCAACCTCGAGAGTCTCATGGTCAACAGATAATTCAACAGTGTGAGAGTCTTTGGACTGTAAAAATGGTATAAGGTCCATAGCAAAGTCAATAGGATGTCCACGAAATACATCAAGCACTTCCAACTCAGAAACAACCGGGTCTGTGTCAAGATAAAACAGGGAAACTCCTCCTACATGGGCAACAGCATACTTGGGTACAGCGATCACACAAACATTGCAAGGAAGAGTGTAACGGTTGATTACATCATGCTTCTGAAAGGTGACAGTAAGTTCCGTACTAGGTGTGCTAACTAACCATACCGTATCCAGTACAGCTACAGTGGTATCAGAAAAATCGTCATATTTTGACACGGTAACCTTACACTTCTCTTGGACATTCTCTGTGGACAAGCCACAAAGAGCTTCTGTTGTGTCTTTCAGGAAAGGTTTACCAGGGCATAGCCAATTAACATCTTTAGTTTTGTGGCAAAGGTCTAAGTTAGGGACCAAATAATGTTGCGGAGCATCCTGTTGGTAAGCAACATACTTAGGTGTATCAACATTAAGGTACAAATTCTCATGCCAAGTACCTACATTTACAACTTGTTTAAGCTGGTATACATTCTCAGGCATAATAAATGGCAAATTAAGGATGAAGGCAATTTCCATACGCTCCATATCCAAATAAAGGGGAAAGGCAGTACCTAAATGAAATGCGATTTGAATTTGAAAAGGTTCAATAGACAAACGGGTAACCTTGGCAAAGGCATCTTTAACAACATCAGATGGTATTAGGTACGTTGGTATCTGTCCCTGCATTAGCTTACTAACACTGGTATCTACTTCCCTAAATAAATCCTGGATAAGGTCCTTAACAGGTTGTATAAACACACGGTCTTCATTCATGGTACCTTTAATTGTCAACAAATCAGCTGTGTTAGCACTAATTTTATGTGTATGTAAATTCACAAGAGTGACCGTATCAGCAATAGTTTTACCCTGGGCCACAAGTTGGCTCTGTTGGACTACCAATTTGGTCTCGATGGCTTTCAAGTCTGCTTGGATGGCTTGTATATTGGCCTGCAGCTTTTGGACAGAAACTACGTTGGCAACAGACATGGAAATACCAAAAAGTGAACCAATGGCCGAAAAAATCAAACCACCGGCCAGACCAAGAAAACGCTTAGATCTGGACCTGGAATTATAAGGTTGCATAGGTTGTACCATGACTTTGTCCAGTTGATGCAAAATGTTCTTCACTTGTGCACGGGCATTTTGCATATAATTGAAAAACCAGGAATGGGTAACAGCAGACAGAGATAAGTTACTCATATTGAAATGTTTCAGTAGCACATGCATTGGGTCAAGGGACACAACTACTTTCTGTGGAACAATCTGGGACTGGGTAATCAGGAAGCCAGGGGTATCTTGCAGAACAACTCCCGACATGGGACCAGGTTCGATCATCTTGGACCACGATCCCAGCAGCACGGAGATCAAGAACACGATCATCAGGGTTCTTTTCTGCATCTGCAAGGTACAAAGAAAACAGACTATGCTGTTGGGGTGTTAGTACAGTTCGTGTCATCAACACATACGTCTGGAATCAAATGACTGGGATGACGTGGTCTCAACTGATTGATGTGGACCCATTTAAGGGTGTCTTCACCGTTAGTATTTTTCTTGAGGCAAATTTGGTAAGCCACAGGTGAAGCTTTTTCCACTATTGGGAATGGACCACGCCAACTAGGCAGAAACTTCCTTTCTTTAACCTTGTTTCTGGCAAAATTGAAGTAGAATACCTTGTCGCCAATTTGGTATTCTTTAGAGGTAGTCCCTTGATCATAATAGGCTTTTCTACCTCTAGCGCTACTTTCCAAATTTTTCTGAGCAAAGGCAAAGGCACTTTGCAAATGCTTACGCAAATGGGTGACATATTCATGAGTGGAGGTAGCACTGGACAAGTTCACATCATTAGTCCTGTACAACAAATGAATTGGTAATGTCATTTCCCTACCTGTCATCATCTCAAAAGGAGACACTCCGGTGGAACGGTGGGGTGTGGAACGAATCGCCATAAGGACCAATGGTAAAACAATGTCCCAATTCTTACCTGAGGATGACACATACTTCTTCAGAATGGTCACGATGGTGCGATTAGCTCTTTCCACCTGTCCCGAAGATTGAGGTCGGTAAGCTATGTGCAACTTACTCTTTACTCCAAGCATCTTCCACATATGTTGAATCACCTCCGCCGTGAACTGAGAACCTTGGTCTGAATCCACTCGCATAGGCAAACCCCACCGGCTGAACACATGATTCAGTAGTAAGGTAGCCGTGGTTTCTGCCGTGCAGTTGGGTGCAGGCAGACACTCCAACCACTTGGTGAACAAGCAGGTGACCGTGAGCAAGTACTTGTTACCACGAGTGGATCGAACTACAGGACCAACCCAATCAATCTGGATATCCGACCAGGGCATGGCGATACCCTTCTTCCTAAGTGGTGCTCGGTGAGATGGTGAAGATGGCTGGAAACGACAACAGGTCAAACACCCTCGCGTGTACAACTGTACATCCTGTCGCATGTGAGGCCAATAAGCTACTTGCTTTAGGGTCTCATAGGTGATATTCTCCCCTCGATGTCCAGCACATGGTTCGTCATGGGCATGCTGCAACATAATGCCTCGATATTCTTTAGGCACCACCCATTGCTCAATGCCATGCTTACTCGTCCGAATAAGCAGGTCCTTGTGAAGTTTGAACTTCTCTCGGGAGGCGTAGAGTATCCTCATTTCCTCATCTTGCTTGTGTTCGTCCGTCAGGGAACAGTCTTGCGGATTCCATATGTACTCATAAAATCTACCGATCACCGGGTCGGATTTCTGTGCCATGACAAGATCAAAGGATGGGACTTCCCTGCACCACTGGACCACCGGCGTGTCGTTGGACTGCTTCGCCTGTCGTCGGGTGACCGCATGGACAGCCGCAGTCTCCACATCTGGGGGTCGCCATAATTCTCCTGTAAGCGCACCCTCCTTGGCCAGGTGATCGGCCAAGTCGTTTCCCAGCTTGTCGGGACTGTCAACTTTTGCATGACCCTTGACCTTCTTCCAATAGATGGTCATGTCATGGTCCTTTACCAGTTGATCTAAAATCCGGATCAAGTTTCCATGATGTACTGGTTTTCCTTTGGAATTTAACATATTTTTCTGCTTCCAGATGGGCAAATGGGACACAAAATTCTGTCTCACATAGTCCGAATTCGTACATATGACCAACTGTCGGACTCCTTTCTGAATTGCAGACTGTACCGCCACCAGAGCTGCCACAATCTCAGCGTACTGATTAGTTCGCGAGCCCAAGCTGTGCTTCAGGGTCTTTTCAAGATTGGTTGGATCCCATACCACTCCTACTCCTGCAACCAATTCCTTGACTGTATCACGACGGTAAGCACAACCATCTACATAGACCTTAGGCATGGTAGCACAAGTCTGTTCATCATACAGATGGTGTCGATGAGGTTCTTTCTCTAGCGGGGGAACATCTGCTTCGGGAATACCTGCAATGGAATCCTGTTCTGCACAATCATGTAGGTCAGCCATACCTTGGGCTACTGCGTTACGATGTTTCTGAGCATACCTTACCTCCAGAGGCCAGCCTTGAAGAGCCAATGTCCAGGAGACTATTTTGCTGTTTGACACTCGACCGGTCTTAATTCGGTCACTACCCAAGAAACTGATGGGCTGGTGGCAAGTCTCCACAATTAGCTTCTCACCTTGGATGTAACTTCTGAAGTGTTGCAAAGCCCAAACGGTAGACAGGAGTGCTTTCTCACAGTCGGAATACTTCCTCTCCACATCCGTTAGTCCTTTACTGGCATACGCCACTACCCTCTTATCCGTGTCATACTTCTGATATAGGACAGCACTCATAGAGTGTTGGGAATATCCCAAGTCCACGTAGAACTCACGACCTCCCTCGGGGTATGCGAGGCATGGGAAGCAGCTAAGCTTGTCTTTCAGCTCCTGCATAGCAGATTTCTGTTCTGGCCCCCAGACCCAAGGTGTATCTTTCTTCAACAACTTGACCAACGGTCGGGTGATCTCCGCATACTCATCTATGAACTGTCTGGAGTAGTTGCAAATTCCTAGAAAGGAACGAAGTTCAGTGATATTGGTGGGCTGTTTCAACTGTTGTAAAGACTGCACTCGCTTCTTCTGGGGTCGCAGACCCTCAGCAGAAATTTCATACCCTAAGTAATTCAGTGATTTCCTGCACCATTGTCCTTTGGCAAGAGTCAGTTTAGCTCCAGCATCTGCCAACTGTGTGAAGACATGCTCCATCTCCTCCAGGTGTTCCTGAAAGGTAGGACTCTTGATCAGAATGTCATCCACATAGACCACTGTTCCTCGAGCTTCAGCATCTGGTAGGGCTTTGTGTAGGAAAATGTTGAATTCAGCAGGTGAATTGAGAAACCCAAAGGGTGTCCTGTTCCACGTATACTGCTTCTTCCCAAACGTAAAAGCCAGTTTATGCTGATCGTGGGATGGACTGGTACTGTCCAAAACCCTGATGCCAAATCCAGGCTGGTGAAATACTTAGCCCCCCTGATGGTTGCAAGGTTCTGATCCAGTGGAGCCATAGGCCACCGGGACAAGGGTACTCGCTTATTCAACTGACGGTAATCCAGAGCGATTCTCCAGCTGTTATTCTTTTTCAAGATGGGCCACAGAGGGGAGTTGTACGTGCTGTTGCATTGTCTGATGATACCCCTGGTCTCCAAAGTGTTGAGAATCTCTTGTACAGACTCATAGGACGCCAATGGAATCTTATACTGACGCACAAAGACAGGCTTGCTACCAGGTTCCGTAGGCACTCTGGTGACATGTAGGTTCGTAAGTCCACAGTCATACGAATCTACAGCAAAAAGGTCCTTGTAATTGTACAACAACTGAGTCAACTTCCTCTTCTCTGTGTGAGTAGCACAAGCATCAGCCTGTTCCACTTGCTCTTTCACCATAGCATCAAACTCTGAGAAAGGTTGGTTGGATGAAATTTCCACCTGTTCTTCAATGTCCTCCTGCAAGGTTGAGGTTTCCACAGAATTCACCCTTCGAGGCTTCTGAGGTACAGACATTTCCCTGGACAGAAACAAGAAGTCATCTTCCACCTGTACCTGAGCACACGTCGCATCATAGGGCCAAACAAACTCGAGAGATACGAGGCCCCTGGGAGAGGTAAACCAACTGTCAGTCGTCTCCCCCCCCTGGCAGGTGTCCCAAGAAGAAGGCAGCCTGCCAAGGATAGGCAAACTTACCTCGACATCATGGAAGGACTGGCCAACCAGAAAGCCAACAGAATCTCCAGCAGATAGCTCCACTTCAGCAGACTGTGGATTTGTGACCAACAGGTATAAGGTGGTACCGGTGACCTCCAAACATGGCAGAACACCAATTGCCAATCCAAGGTCTCGAAAGTGGGCATGTGGGTTAAAGAACACTACATCATCCAGCAGACGTTGTCCTTGAGCGAGGCGAAGCTTGAGGGAAAAATCCCGAACTCTTCCTGGAATGGTTACATCCTTGTCACAGACTACCTCACAGACCATTCCCCAGGTCGCGTGCCAATCTTGAAACACAGACACAGATTCTTCTTGAGTGGTCACTAGCTCCCTGCGCAACTCACTCTGAACACCTTCTGAGACCTGTTTTAGCTCCCGATTTAATGTCTGCAACTTATCTGTTTCCCTAGTCTGGTTGTGTAATGCATCAGTCAAACGGGAAAATTTCTCTTGCAACGAATCAAAAGACACGAGGTACTGGGCAATTTCTTGCTTTAATGTGTAATTAAGTGCTTCACAATCAGTTAGGTCACACTGCAAAGTTTTACACTTATCATACAGTGTCTGGCACTCCGTACAAATCTCTTCAGAGGAGTCAGGTGGGGCGGGGCTTACATTGGTCCCTGCTAAAGCAGATTTGGCAGTCTCTAAATCAACTCGTAATGCAGCTAACTCGCTGTCTCGCTCCTGGACAGTTTCCCTAGTCTGGGACAAATCTAACTGCAACTCCGCTATGCGATCTGTTAGAGGTGCAGATACCTCTCTTATCTCATTCATCAAAGAGTCTTTAACTGCCAAAAGAGACACGCCCAGTTCACAAAGCATCCATTGTGACAAATGCTGTTTCTCTTTTATAATTGTATTTAAAACCGTAGCATATGCTTCTGAGCTATTCGGTGAACTGCTACTAAATAAAGCACGTACAGACTCTACTGTAGGAGGTGTTGGTTTCGTCTTACTATGAGAGAGTGGCAGTAATATTTTCAGCACGCCCTTCTCCTGTTCACTCAGGAGAATTTCAGGCAATGTGCCAACCGTGCCGGTCGCCATGTTAAAGACTAAACACACCCTGTTTTCCTTCCTTACAGAATTAGAGAAACCGTTTTTTTCTTTTGGAGCTCAGAGTAATAAATCTGTCAACCAATTACAGCAATAAAACACAGCTGTATAAACAACGGTCTGCCGTCAGCTAGGGTAAATCTGCAGTTCGTGCAAAAAGAAACAGAGGGTTAAACCAGCTTTCTGAAAAGACCCAGAAAAGTTTTAACTTCTGCTATTCTTGCACCAACCGTCCCGGACGAGAGCCCCAATTTGTAGGTGGTTATATATATATATTTTGTAAGAGGCCAATTCCTACCTATGTACTCGCTTATGTCTAGGGGGCGTGGCCTCTGCCCAACCTTAGCTGCATGGAAAATAACGGACAGACCAATGGAATATATTAGTTTATTTATACAGCGTTATATACAAAAATATAGAAAACTCTTATCAGCTTATAGCATCAGCAATTCCTGATTGCATGTACAATGATACCAAAATATAGAGAATAACTATGATTATCCTATTGGCTAAAATCTGTAATGACAGATAAACACAATACCGAGATCCTAATGATTACCACACAAATCTTATACTAGGCTAACAGCAACTAGAGATCATAAATCCTGACGTCACACATCTGATGGGTCCGAGCACAGACTAATTATCTAACCCAGCCTGAAGGAAGTAAACTATGATCTCACCGTCCCGGTCACCAGATCAGATTCCTTCCGATACCTCAGCCGAATGTCTCAGCGAGGTCCCACAAGCTCAGGTGATGCACTTGTCTTGATCAGCCACAGATGATACAGACTCAGTATAGATCCTGTAGACAGCTGTAATCTGGGGAAAAGCTTTGCCAGGTATTATCAGTAAGTCTCTCAAGTAAATCAGGTGCTTGCAGAAATGCAAGTGTTCTCCTCTTCTTTTCTTCTGTTCGGTTCTTCAGCAACTAACTTGTTTCTGTTCCCGCTTCTCAGACCAATCCGTTTTCTGGGAGCCAATCAGAAATAATCCCACCATGTACTCCCAGCATCTGTATGAAGCTTCCTTTGTCCGTCTTATCTCGTACGCTCTCTCTCTCTCTCTCTCCCTCAGGGACATGCATTCTCCCCCGATACAGAGTGACCTTGGAGGTGGTGCAGGCTTCAGTAAATCTATTACAAGCTGAAATGCTGACTTCTGCACAGTTGGTAGTCAGACATATAGGTGAAAGGTTGCAGCGTCCATGTTGGCTGACAAGGTGCTCTCATTTGCACACAGGGTGGGTGAGATCACAGCAAATACTCCTACAGTTTTCCCTGGGCATATGTTTACAGATGTTTTTTGATAAGTTTCGAGATGGAGGGCTGTCAGTGTCTGGTTTATATAAAGAATTGCAATCTATTTTACCACCTCAGAAATTTGGGGATCTGAGTGCTAAGTGGGGTCGAGATCTGGGGTTCTCAGGCACATCCGTAGATCTGTATAAGCTTATTAAGCGTATCCCAGAGATATCGGTGAGTGTGGAGCTGAGGGAATGTCAATTTCATACGCTACATAGAGCATATTTCACGCAAGAACAACTCTTTAAGGTGGGGGCGATAGATTCTCCAATTTGTCAAAAGTGCAGGTAAGGTCAAAATTTCTTTTTTCTTTTGTTTTGGGGTTGTCCGAAGATTAGGAGTTTTTGGAATGTTATATCTATTTATATTACTAAATTGTTGGGCCGGGTGGTTCCCTTATCCCCTGTGGGGTTTTTGTTAGATAAGTATGAAACTTTCTGCATCCAAAATCGTTCACAGGCTTTGTTTCTCCGCAAAGCAGGAGTACTGGATAAGAGAATTATTCTAGAGGTGTGGGTAGGGGAGGAGGTTCCCTCCTTTTGGGCTTGGAGGAATCGTCTGCATGCATTGATTCTTGTAGAGCGTCGGTGTGCAAAGTGTTCACCCAAGCGTCTAAAAATGTTGTGTATATTCGGTCCCTTCCACATCGGGTCAGGAGCTTAACCCTTAATTCTTAACCAAAATTTGATTTTGGGTGTTCTAGTATGTGGTGCAAGGAGACTTCTTTCAGGATAGACTTACTGTGTTTGGGGGAATTGGACCTCACGCGCCTACATATAAAATGGCAGTGTGCACACCTCTCCTTTTTTGTGTGTGTGTGTTTGGTAGGTGCTGTTAAATATGTTAAAGGTGGCTGGTTATTTCATTTTCAGGGTGGTCTGGGGGGGAGGGGCTGTAGGGGATATTTCTGTTCTAGATAAGTTTAAGGTTCTGTACGAGGGGCTGGGTTATGGGAGTGGGGCCGGGGGGGGGGGGGGGGTGACATGTTAAAACTTTTGATGACAAGCTCCTTATTTGGCTATTATACCGTTGGTGTTATTTCTAACTTGATGTATGCTGAGCCTGTTGGCTGTATTGTTTGTGATGTCATCAATAAAAAAATGTTGAAACTTAGAAAATGGAGAATAGGGTTAAATGACCATTTTTCTCAATGGAAGAGACTGAATAGTAGAATGCTGCAGGGATGGGTACTTGGATCGGTGCTATTTAACATATTTATAAATGATCTGGAAATCGGAATGTGAAGTGAGGTGATTAAATTTGCAGACGACACAAAACTATTCAAAGTTGTTAAAGCACATGCTGACTGTGAAAATTGCAGGAAGACCTTAGGAGATTGAAAGACTGGGCATCCAAATGGCAGATGAAATTTAATGTGGACAAATGCAAAGTGATGCACAGTGGGAAGAATAATCTGAATCATAGGATACTGGGCTAGATGGTACACTGTCATACCAGGGTACAAATTATATCACAGTTGTATAGTGGATCAAATTGGTGGAGGGGTAGTGCTAGATGAAAAGTTTACCACAGGCTGAACTATGCCCAACAGGTTTCAACATCCAACATCAACTAAGACCAGGAAGACGGGGTAGAGGGTAGCAGTCTTGATTGAGGATACAATCAAACTGTGCAGAATATCCATCCCCCAGCTACATGAATCAGAATCTCATTTAATCCAACTTGAAGAGGAGAAACCAATCTGGCTGCTCTTGGTATACCGAGCACCTTGTAACAACACATTATCTGTGCAAAAACTTCTAGACCTGATTATTCAAGTGACCCTGACTTACTCCAGGCTGGAGATCATGGGAGATTTCAATCTACACATCGAAACCCCAGATACCACCACATCTGTCTTTCTGGATACGATGACGGCACTAGAATTTACACAGGTGATCAATTCTCCAACCCACAAAAAGGGTCACATACTAGACCTGGTATTCTACAAAGGGGTGGATATCCCAGATTTCTGGGATAACAGTATTGAAATAACATCCGTATCATGGTCAGACCATTTTCTAATTAAATTTTCCCTAAGTGAACACCTGAAACAAATGGCACCTCCCAGAGTTTGGAAGATCAGAGATAAAAAAAATAGCTGACCACTGAGAATTTTCTAGAGGCTTTGGACTATCCACATGTGGATGAAAAGACAACTACAGTGTCAGAATAGGTTGACATTGGAAATACACACATTGCCAAGACCGTAGAGAAAAATGGCACCTCTAAAAAAGGTCTTATGCCCCACTTACAAACGCTCACCTTGGTTTTCTGCAGAACTTCTGATCCTTAAACGCGAAGGATGGAAACTGGAATCTCGCCTGGATGAAGACAGCTCCAGTTGATTTAGAATGCTGCCGCAAGATTCATAGAAGGTTGTGAGTGATGTGACCACATCACACCATTTTTGCAAATACTTCATTGGTACCAATACAATACAGGGCTAAATTTAAAACTCAATGTCTGATCTTCAAGGCCCTTAAAGGAAATAAGTACATAAGTACATAAGTACAAAATTACAGAGCATATTCAAAAGCATGGATTAATGAGACAAAGTCAACATGGATTTAGTGAAGGGAAATCTTGCCTCATCAATCTACTACATTTATTTGAAGGGGTGAACAAACATGTGGATAAAGGGGAGCCGGTTGATATTGTGCATCTGGATTTTCAGAAGGCATTTGACAAAATACGTCATGAAAAAATGCAGAGGAAATTGGAGAGCCATTGGATAGGAGGTAGTGTTCTATTGTGGATTAAAAACTGGTTAAAAGATAGAAAACAGAGAATAGGGTTAAAAGGACAGTATTCTCAATGGAGAAGGGTAGTTAGTGGGGTTCCCCAGGGCTCTGTGCTGGGACCGCTGCTTTTTAGCATATTTATAAATGACCTAGAGATGGGAGTAACTAGTGAGGTAATTAAATTTGCTGATGACACAAAGTTATACAAAGTCGTTAAATCACGGGAGGATTGTGAAAAATTACAAGAGGACCTTACGAGACTGGGAGACTGGGCGTCTAAATGGCAGATGACGTTTAATGTGAGCAAGTGCAAAGTCATGCATGTGGGAAAGAGGAACCCGAATTATAGCTATGTCATGCAAGGTTCCATGGACCAAGAAAGGGATCTAGGTGTCGTCATTGATGATACGTTGAAACCTTCTACTCAGTGTGCTGCTGCGGCTAAGAAAGCAAATAGAATGTTAGGTATTATTAGGAAAGGAATGGAAAACAAAAATGAGGATGTTATAATGCCTTTGTATCGTTCCATGGTGCAACCGCACCTCGAATATTGTGTTCAGTTCTGGTCGCCGCATCTCAAAAAAGATATAGTGGAATTAGAAAAGGTGCAGAGAAGGACAACGAAAATGATAAAGGGGATGGGACGACTTCCCTATGAGGAAAGGCTAAAGCGGCTAGGGCTCTTCAGCTTGGAGAAAAGGCGGCTGAGGGGAGATAGAGGTCTATAAAATAATGAGTGGAGTTGAACGGGTAGATGTGAAGCGTCTGTTCACGCTTTCCAAAAATACTAGGACTAGGGGGCATGCGATGAAGCTATAATGTAGTAAATTTAAAACAAATCGGAGAAAACTTTTCTTCACTCAACGTGTAATTAAACTCTGGAATTCTTTGCCAGAGAATGTGGTAAAGGCGGTTAGCTTAGCGGAGTTTAAAAAAGGTTTGGACGGCTTCCTAAAGGAAAAGTCCATAGACCGTTATTAAATGAACTTGGGGAAAATCCACTATTTCTGGGATAAGCAGTATAAAATGTTTTGTACATTTTTGGGATCTTGCCGAGTATTTGTGACCTGGATTCAGTGGTGTGCTGGAGCCGGCTCGCACCGGCTCGCAAGAGCCGGTTGTTACATTTTGTACCGACTTGCGAGCCGGTTGTTTCCCACTGCGAGCCGGCTCTCCTCCCTCCCTCCCGCCTGATCCGGTCCCTCACCTGACTTCTAATTCTTCGGCGGGGCAGGCAGTCTTGCCTGCCCGCTACCAGCGCTGACTCTCCCCTGCCGGTTTGCGCTTTAAAAATGGCTGCCGAGACTTCCAGAGGCGGCCTCGCGAGACTTCTACTGAAGTCTCGGTGGCCATTTTGAAGCGCGAACCGGCAGGGGAGAGTCAGTGCTGGTAGCGGGCAGGCAAGAATGCCTGCCCTGCCGAAGAATTAGAAGAGTCAGGTCGGTGAGGGACGGATCCGGAGGGAGGGAGGAGAAGTCGCCGGTGAACAACGCGGGAGGGGTGGCAGGGGAGAGAAGGGAGTCCCTGGGCATTGGTGGATGGAGGGCATGGGAGAGGAGGGTCACTGCTGGGCATGGGTGGATGGAGGACAGGGGAGAGGAGGGTCACTGCTGGGCATGGGTGGATGGAGGACAGGGGAAAGAAGGGTCACTGCTGGGCATGGGTGGATGGAGGGCAGAGGAGAGGAGGGTCACTGCTGGGCATGGGTGGTTGGAGGACAGAGAAAAGAAGGGTCACTGCTGGGCATGGGTGGATGGAGGACAGGGGAGAGGAGGGTCACTGCTGGGCATGGGTGGATGGAGGGCAGGGGAGAGGAGGGTCACTGCTGGGCATGGGTGGATGGAGGACAGGGGAAAGAAGGGTCACTGCTGGGCATGGGTGGATGGAGGGCAGAGGAGAGGAGGGTCACTGCTGGGCATGGGTGGTTGGAGGACAGAGAAAAGAAGGGTCACTGCTGGGCATGGGTGGATAGAGGGCAGGGGAGAGGAGGGTCACTGCTGGGCATGGGTGGATGGAGGACAGGGGAGAGAAGGGTCACTGCTGGACATGGGTGCATGCAGGGCAGGGGACAGGAGGATCGCTGGGTATAGGTGCATGCAGGGCAGGGGACAGGAGGGTCACTGGACATGGGTGGATGGAGGGCAGGGGAGAGGAGGGTCACTGCTGGACATGGGTGGATGGTGGGCAGGGCAGGGGACAGGAGGGTCACTGGATATGGGTGGATGGAGGGCAGGGGAGGGGAACACTGCTGGACATGGGTGCATGCAGGGCAGGGGACAGGAGGATCGCTAGGTATAGGTGCATGCAGGGCAGGGGACAGGAGGGTCACTGGACATGGGTGGATGGAGGGCAGGGGAGAGGAGGGGAGAGAGAAGAAATGCTGGACATGGATGGAGGGGAGAGAAGAGTGAGGAAGGAGATGAGATGAGGGAAAAGGAAGAGAGGAGAAAAGCTGTACATGGATGAAGAAAATAGGCAGAAGCTGAGGACCCGAAATGAAGAAGAAAGGAGAAATGGAAAGAAATAAATGGTAAGGAAGCCCTGGAAACGGAGTTAAGAGGACAGATAGAAGCAGAATCGGATACCGGGCCAGCCTGATCAGAAAAACAGTCACCAGACAACAAAGGTAGAAAAAAAATCATTTTATTTTCATTATAGTATTTGGAGTATGTTCACTTTGAGAATCAGGTACTCAACATTAAAAGTTTATATTTATTTACTTATTTATGGCATTTTATCCCACATTAAACATGAATTAGATTGGAACCTGGGATCATTTAATTTTTTTTCCTGGATAATGCATTGCCCCCCCACCCCCCAGGCTCTCTCCCCGGCTATAGTCAGCTCTGCAATTTGGGGGGGGCACAGAGGGGGACGGGGGGGGGCGTAGAGGGGGACGGGGGGGGGGCGCAGAGGGGGACTGGGGAGAGAGCCTGTTGTTAAACATTTACCAGCACACCACTGCCTGGATTGGCCACTGTTGAAAACAGGATGCTGGGTTCGATGGACCTTTGGCCTTTCCCAGTATGGCAACACTGTAATTTTGTACTTATGTACTTATGTACTTATTTCCTTTAAGGGCCTTGAAGATCAGACATTGAGTTTTAAATTTAGCCCTGTATTGTATTGGTACCAATGAAGTATTTGCAAAAATGGTGTGATGTGGTCACATCACTCGCAACCTTCAAGATTTCCCTTCACTAAATCCATGTTGACTTTGTCTCATTAATCCATGCTTTTGAATATGCTCTGTAATTTTGTTCTTAATAATAGTCTCTACCATTTTGCCTGGCATCGACATCAGACTCACCGGTCTATAATTTCCTGGATCTCCTCTGGAACCTTTTTAAAAAATCGGCGTTACATTGCTGTTACATTGGCCACCCTCCAATCTGGCCCTGAGTACCTGAAGAATAGGGTGATCCTCTCTATACACTGCCAAGGACACTAATGTCCTCTCAAGGACTATTACTAACCACACCTTCTCTAAAAGACATTACACGATGTGACAACTGCAAGCAAGCCTTCTGCAGAGTAGCTCCTACACTATGGAATGCACTGTCTGTAAGGCTCTGCTTAGCACAAGACTATCTCTACTTAATGAAGCAGGTGAAAAGGTGAATCCTTGGCTCTTCAACCAGGCCTTCAATGGAAGAAGTAACTAACTTGTTAGTCTCACTCACATACACAAGGTGTGACACGTGCTGCACATACTGCAGCAGGATATGTTTATCCACTCCTACCCTAGCTGAGATAACATTTAAACATCTCTCTGACCTCATTGTCAACTTTAAATTAATCACCTTACTTTCTAACTCTTCTTACTCTCTTACCTATCTATATGTTCCATCTTTGCTTATGCCCTTTACTATCAATTAAAATGTTCTATTACGTATTGTGTTGACATTGTAAGTAGTATACTATGCCGTACTTTGTATTGTTATTTGAATATTTTTACTGCTGTAATTGCCTGTTGCTCATGATTGATTTATTCTTACTGTACACCATCTTGAGTGAATTCCTTCAATAAGGCTGTAAATAAATCCTAATAAATAAATAATATGTTAAAGAAGGCCTTGAATTAAATAGATTAAAAATTCTGCAGGACACAAGACACCTTGGAATCCTTATGGATAGAAATTCCATGTGTAAAGGGGAAAAGGATAGTGATAGGAGTATTCTACCACAGGGGCATAGCCAGACTTCGGCGGGAGGGGGGTCTAGAGACTGAGGTGAGGGGGCACATTTTAGCCCCCCCCCCCCCCACCATTTTTGACTCCCCCCCCCCCCGCCACCACCAACTTTGATCCCCCCCCCCCTGCCACCAACCCTTTCGACCCCCCTCCCGCCGACAATCCTACCCCGCCGCCACCGTCGGCTACCTTTGCTGGCGGGGGACCCCAACCCCCGCCAGCTGAGGTCCTCTTCTTCCGGCGCAAGTTCATTCTGTTTCTGTGAGTCTGATGTCCTGCACCGTTAGACTCACAGAAACAGAACGAAGCCTTGCGCCGGAAGAAGAGGACCTCGGCTGGTGGGGGTTGGGGTCCCTCGCCAGCAAAGGTAGCCAACTGTGGCTGGGGAGGGTTGGAGGTGGGAGGGGGGGTCGAGAGGGTCGTCGGCAGGGGGGTCCAGGGCCAAATCTATGGGGGCCCAGACCCCCGTGGCCCCACGTAGCTACGCCACTATTCTACCATCCTCCTGGCCAAAAATAACAGGCAGATGTAGAAATGTTAGCTGAAATTAGGGACGCTAACAAACTGGATAATATAATAATAGTGGGTGATTTCAAATACTGAGAACATCAAAATTGTTAGCTCACAGATAAGCAGTAACACTTTTTGTGTGGAAATCCACTTCCTTAATAGGAAACCGGGAGGATTTATTATACAAGCTGTAAAAATAAAAAAGTGTGGGAAAAAAAAGACATGGTAAAAAACTGACAGGCCTATGAAATACAGACCGCAGCACATACATCACTGGTCAGAAAAAAAAATCCACAGACAAACTGTCCAAGCGAATAGCAATTTAATCTGCCATACGAAGATTATTGCTGCATTAATCGACTTTTCAAACACCAAACCCCCCTCCCAGGAATGGTGAAAGTTTATATCAGGCAGTTCATATCATGTTCTACTGCTCTTTTGATGCCAATGTTCCAGTCACTTATTGGAGCCAAATCTTCCAATAGTTGTACTCAGTCCTGATACAGGGACCTAAAATTCTTCAACAGAAGCTCTGTTTCACATATACCTGCGTCAGGAGGATTCAAATTGCGAACTCCTGGTTCACATTGTCACGTCTCTCAAGGATGGCTGCGGGTAAGGAGAGGCTCCCATGGGCTAAGAAATTACAACAGCATGCTGCTTCACCTCTCCAGGCGTATCAACCAATCATGAGGCATTACTTAGTTCCAAGTACCAATAACAAAACAATCAGAAAAAAGCCTTCCATTCAACAGCGGTTAGCAGAGTTTTAAAAAGGTTTGGATGGCTTCCTAAAGGAAAAGTCCATGAACCATTATTAAATTGGACTTGGGGAAAATCCACTATTTCTGGGATAAGTAGTATAAAATGTTTTGTAGTTTTTTGGGATCTTGCCAGGTCTTTGTAACCTGGATTGGCCACTGTTGGAAACAGGATGCTGGGCTTGATAGACCTTTGGTCTGTCCCAGTATGGTAATACCTATGTACTTATGTAGATAAAGTTAACCCTTGGGGTTCAGTGGAATTTAACAAAGATCCAGTGCTGCTCTCATTGAACCAGCTGGCATCTAATGTTCCCTTTGTGTATGTGATGGGATTTATAAAACACTACCCCTCATCCTTAAGAATAATCCCTCAAATAGCCTGAGCCACCTTAAGATCACTGGTCCCGCCCTGGGAGGGTGTGAGCCGGGAGGGGTGCAGTCAGAACCAAGAAGTAGAAAAGGCAGGGTCAGACTGAGGTTAAAGAAGAATGGGAGCCCCTGCATATGTCTAATGATCATGATCTTGCTGAGGTAAGTCACCTTTTGTTTCTTGGTTTTGAGACTAGCAAGCCTTACTTACTCTGAGGTCTGGCTGGAGCCAGATCTGGAACTCGGAGAACTTACAGGCTGTGTTTGGGGTGTGGCAGCCCCACCAGACACAGACTGTGTTTTGGACCTACCAGCCAGAGGCCTGCTTGAGACTGTATTTACTGAATTACAGAGGTGTTCACCTTGTGTTCCTGGCCCTGTGATGTAACAGGCCTTAGTATTCAGTTAATAAACCACTTATTTTCATTTATATACCTCTGTCTGTCTGTGTTATTTCACAGGCCCACTCTGAAACACCTGCTCAGGGCAGCACATGTGGTGTCAGGAGTGGTATTTTTGGAGTTTATCTTGCCCGAGAAAGCCAGATCCATGACCTCTGGGGCTCTGGGCCTATCAATGATATATATCATATATCCCCTCATCCGCTTCTTTTCCAAGCTGAAGAGCCCTAACCTCTTTAGCCTTTCCTCATACGAGAGGAGTTCCATCCCCTTTATCATTTTGGCCGCTCTTCTTTGAACCTCTTCTAATTCTGCTATATCTTTTTTGAGATACGGCGACTAGAACTGAACACAGTACTCAAGATGAGGTCACACCATGGAGCGATACAAGGGCATTATAGTATTTTTAGTCTTATACACCATCCCTTTCTTAATAATTCCTAGCATCCTGTTAGCTTTATTGGCCGCTGCCGCACACTGAGCAGGCTTCAGCGTATTATCTACAATGACACCTAGATCTTTTTCTTGAGTGCTGACCCCCAAGGTGGACCCTAGCATCAGGTAACTATGATTCGGATTATTCTTTCCAGTGTGCATCACCTTGCTTTTCGCCACATTAAATTTCATCTGCTATTTGGATGCCCAGTCTTCCAATTTCCTAAGGTCTTCCTGCAGTATTTCACAGTCCGCACGTGTTTTAACAACCTTGAATAATTTTGTATCATCTGCAAATTTCATCACCTCACTCGTGTTTCGATTTCCATATCATTTCTAAATATGTTAAATAGAACCGGTCCCAATACATGTCCCTGTGGCACTCCACTATTTACCCTACTCCATTGAGAGAAATGACCATTTAACCTTACCCTCTGTTTTCTGTCCAATAACCAATTCCTAATTCACACCAGAACCTTGCCTCCTATCCCATGATTCTTTAATTTTCTCAGGAGTCTCTCATGAGGAGCTTTATCAAAAGCTATCTGAAAATCTAGATACACTACGTCAACCGGCTCACCTTTATCCACATGTTTATTCATACCTTCAAAGAAATAAAGCAAATTGGTGAGGCAAGACTTCCTTAGGCTGAACCCATACTGACTCAGTCCCATTAAACCATGTTTGTCTATGTGTTTTTTTAATTCTATTCTTTATAATAGTTTCTACTATTTTGCCCAGCACTGACGTCAGGCTTACCAATCTGTAATTTACTGGATCACCCCTAGAATCCTTTTAAAAAATCTGCATCACTTTGGCCACCCTCCAATCTCCAGGTTCTACAGATGATTTTAATGACAGGTTACATATTACTAACAGCAGATCAGCAATTACCCTTGCCGTCCGGTCCATGTGATTTACTACTCTTTAATTTGTCAATTTGGCTCAGTATATCTTCCAAGTTCACTGAGATTTCTTGCAGTTCCCCACATCATCATCCTTGAAAATCGTTTCTGGTACAGTTAGATCTTTTACATCTTCTTCCGTAAAGACAGAAACAAAGAATTCATTCAGTTTCTCCATTATGGCCTTGTCCTCCCTGAGCTCCCCTTTTGCTCTTTCGTGATCTAACATTCCCATGGATTTCCTGTCAGGCTTTCTGCTTCTAATATACCTGAAAAAGTTGTTACTATGAGTTTTAGCCTCTGTAGCAAGTTTCTCTTCATATTCTCTTTTAGCTTTCTTTATTAATGCTTTACATTTGACTTACGTGTGCTTATGTTGCTTCTTATTTTTTTCATTTGGATCCTTTTTCTATTCTTTTTCCATGGCATGGCTTTATCTGAGGTAGGCTCAGTGGACCCTGTCTTCCCAGTGATCACAGGCCAGAGGAAACCTGGAGGATGTGTAATATCTGTCACATCTCCTTTCACAGAGTCCCTTTCTTTATCATTAACCCACAACAGTCTGGCCAGGGGTATGCTTTTCCCAATTCCTCAAGATCAAAAGACCCAAAAAACCGATACATCTAACTGGGTTGTGGAACTCGTTTAGATGTGTTCCACACCCAATATCTGTGGTCTGCTCAGGAGATCATGCATCAGACAAATCTCATGGAGCAAAGAGCAAACTGTAACGCTATAAGGGCTTGTAGAGATCGATTGTAGAAGCAAATTATTCTAATTCAAACAATCAGGTTGTGATTTACTACGTCAATGAGCATGGAGGCATACATTTGTACTTCCTGTGTCAGGAAGAAGTCAGGATGTAGAAATGGACCATCTTGCATGGAACAATGCTCAGAGCCACTTAACTGCTATGGAAAGATAGCTGACTTGCAGACAGAATGAGTCAAATTATACAATCTCACAAGCAGACCTTGGACATGGGCATAGCCCAGAAGATCTTTCAGGAGTGGTGTACCCCCTTGATAGATCTTTTTGTCACACACCTCAGCAAGAAAGTGCCTTACTGCTGCTCCAGACTAGATTTTCAGTGCAAAGTAACCTTGGATTCCTTTCTCCTCCATTGGGAGACAGCTCTTCTGTGTGCCTAACCTCCTATACCTTTCATAATGAAGACTCTCCTGAAACTCAAGCAGGATTGGGGAACTATGATCCTGATTACTCTTTATTGGCTGAGTCAGATATGGTTCCCTCTTCTTGAGTTAGCTTTTGAGGATCCGTGAAAACTGGAGTGCTTCCTGACTCTCATCAAGGGATCCCTTCTACATTAAAAAAAAAATACAAGCCTGAAATGAAGATATATTGTAGTTCGTGCAACTAAACTATATATGTCTGACATCCATACCTGGATGGGAGAAAAAGACCTCAGAGGCCATAGCAGAAACTAATATTCAAACAACTCAGCAGAACTCCCAGAGACAATTTTTAATATGGTTTTTACAGTGCCCACATTTCTACTTGAAACTCTTTCAACTAAAGTATAATCTTCAAATCTTCACACCCATCTCTCTGCTCAGCCTTTATTTGTTCGCTTCATGTGGGGCTTTCTTTTAATGAATCCTCCCATCCAGCCCCCTGCGGTGTCATAGGAACTCAACATCATTTTAACTTAGCTGATGAAAGCTCCTTTTGAGCCACTTGACATTTGAAGTATTTTTGGTGGTGGTCACTTAAGCTCCAGACTCTATTAGCTACCCTATATGAAGATTTACAACAATAGAATGGAGTTTAGCATGCATCCTAAGTTCCTTCCTAAGGTAGTGTCACAATTTCATCTTAATTGGTCAGGCTCTACAACATTTTTCCCCAAACCACATACCCATTAGGGTGAAAGCACACTGCACACTTTGGACTGCAAAAGTCTTGACTTTCTAGCTGAAGCAGTTTAAAAGCCTTTAGAAAGTTCACCCAGCTTTTTGTTTCCTTTGACCCAAACAATGGGTGCTGCCATCAGGAAATACACTCTTTCAAAATGGCTAGCGAACTGCATTTCCTTTATTTATGCCCAAGCTGGGCTGAGTCATGTTACAGATCACAGTGTCAGAGCAATTACTGTGTTGCTAGCCCATTTGAGGTCAGCCTCCATAGAGGAAATATGTAGAGCCACAACGTGGACTTCAGTCCACACATTCACATCTCACTACTGTTTGGATCCAGACTACTATCCACATATTCACATCTCACTACTGTTTAGCTCCATACTCCCAATATAACAAATGGCTTGATCAGACAATCTTTCATAATCTCTGTGGGATCTAAAATCCAACTCTACTCCCCTATGCTCATTTCTTTCTGCTCCAATCTTTCAAAAACCCTTGTGCTCCTTTCTTTCTGTTCTAGTCTGTCAAACAACAAAAAAAAAGGATACGAGTTACCTGTGAGGTTGATTAAGATATTCTAGGCCTTGTCTATTGCAGGCCTCATTATTTTTCCCTTTTTGTGTTCAAGCAGCCTAGTAGCTAGGGATTCCCAAGAGTAAGAATATTATCATCCTGCCTGTGCTCAGAGAAAATAGTTACTGATCTGTAGCAGGTGTTCTTTCTGAGGACAGTAATATGAAAATTCTTACCTGCCCACCTCCCCTTGGAATTGAACTCTTATCAGCTATGCATTCTAGATTGAAATGGTCCCATACGATAGTGACAAGTGGGAAGACACACACATGTGCAGTGAGGTGCTTCCAAAAGCTTCTAGCAGGAGCATTACATGCACCAAACGCACTATTGGGCTCATTTTCAAAAGAGAAGGACGCCCATCTTTCGACAGAAATCGGAAGATGGACGTCCTTCTCCAAATCGGTATAATCGAAAGCCGATTTTGGACGTCCCCCAACTGCTTTCCGTCGCAGGGATGGCCAGAGTTCAAGGGGGCATATCAGAGGCGTAGCGAAGGCGTGACTTGGGCGTGCCTAACACTAGGACGTTCCTGACGAGCACTTGGACGACTTTACCTGGTCGTGTTTTTCTTACGACCAAGGCACATAAAGGTGCCCGAAATGACCAGAGGACCACCGGAGAGAATCGGGGATGACCTCCCCTTACTCCCCCAGTGGTCACTAACCCTCTCCCACCCTCAAAAAATATATTTAAAAATATTTTTTGCCAGCCTCAGATGTCATACTGAGGTCCATGTTTTAGTAGGTGCAGTGCACTTCAGGCAGGCAGACCCAGGCCCATACCCCCCCTACCTGTTATGTTTGTGGAGGAAACAGCGAGCCCTCCAAAACCCACCACAAACACACTGTACCCACATCTAGGTGCCCCCCTTCACCTATAAGGGCTATGGTAGTGGTGTACAGTTGTGAGTAGTGGGTTTTAGGGGGGGCTCAGCAGACAAGGTAAGGGAGCTATGTTCCTGGGAGCAATTTATGAAGTCCACTTCAGTGCCCCCTAGGGTGCCCAGTTGGTGTCCTGGCATGTCAGGGGTACCAGTGCACTACGAATGCTGGCTCCTCCCATGACCAAAGGGCTTGCATTTGGTTGTTTCTGAGACGTCCTTGGTTTCCATTATCACCGAAAATCAGAAATGACCAAGTCTAGGGATGACCAAAATTTCAAGATTTGGACGTCCCTGACTGTATTATCGAAACGAAAAATGGACGTCCATCTTGTTTCGATAATACAGGCTTCCCCGCCCCTCTATCGGGATGTTTTGTGAGGACGTCCTCAACAAAACTTGGACGTCCCTTTCGATTATGCCCCTCCATGTGTGTAATTCCCTCAACTGATGCTGTGTGCTCCTGCCTCCCACTTTGGTGATGTTAGCTCAAGGGAAAGCCAATGGACGGCTTCTCTTGCGCCCTGTGTAGCCTAATACAGCTTACTATGGCCCTGGCTTTTAGAGTAGATGATGGGGAGCATTCCTGCATGGGCTGTCGTGGATAACCTCACCCAAGAGTAAGAATATTCATCCTATTTGTCCTTGGAAAACACCTGCTACAGGTGAGTAAATTTGTCTTTTTAGAATAGCGAAATCTTGAAATGACCTTTTGAATTCTGCCTTGTAGGGCATTGAAATGAGTTTTGCTTGATTCCTTATGTGTTTTTTAAAAAATAATTAATAAATCATACCAATCTTCTGGCTTTTTCTAATACCAGTATTCTTTTGGAAAACAGAAGTCATATTAGTTATTCTAGATGTACCATTACATTTTAATTTTCTTTCCTATAGATGCAAGTAATAAATGATTTAAAAACTGAAGACGATACAAACTGCCCAGGAACTGATGCTGAGGGACTCAGCTCAATGCCTTTGGAATCGCAGAATCCAATGGATGCAGACAAGCAGGCAATTTACAGGTAATTTTGATACATTTTAAATGGCAGAATGGTTTGTAGAGGAGAAGGGAAACAAGTATTTTGAAGAAAAGTAGTAGTAAACTTAAGGTTGCGACTGAACTACTTTACTGATAATGCTGACCATTTGAGGACTAGATAAAACAAACTACACTGAGAAAAGATATTTTCACGTTTCAACCTCTTCCCCTCTTGAGCAATGAATAGAAATGCATCTTGGCTTTAGAGAAGCCAAACAAGAGTTGCTATTCTCCATATACTTCGTCATGTCAGCATTAGAGCTTGTATTTTAATCTGGCTATTCTCCCTCAATATGAAGGAAGCTTACAACCCCATAGATTTATTTATTTATTACATTTGTACTCCGTGCTTTCCCACTCAAAGCAGGTTCAATACGGCTTACGTAGTAATTGGGATTACAAAGTATTGGTGGAGAGAAATACGTTAACATAGTAACATAGTAGATGACGGCAGAAAAAGACCTGCACGGTCCACCCAGTCTGCCCAACAAGATAAACTCACATGTGCCATTTTTTGTGTATACCTTACCTTGATTTGTACCTGTCTTTTTCAGGGCACAGACCGTATAAGTCTGCCCAGCACTATCCCCGCCTCCCAACCACCAGCCCCGCCTCCCACCACCAGCTCTGGCACAGACCGTATAAGTCTGCCCAGCACTATCCCTGCCTCCCAACCACCCGCCGCTCCTCCCACCACCGGCTCTGGCAAAGACCGTATAAGTCTGCCCAGCACTATCCCCACCTTCTAATCACCAATTGAGTATTATCGGAGTAATAAAAGAAATAGGAATGTAGAAATGCAGGGATGAGGGGAGTAGAAGTATGAGCAAGGATATACACACACGTCACAGAAAATATCTCAGATTTGTAATAGAAAAGCAGTATTGCAGTGCATCTACCCAGATTGGGATGCACATTTCCCTATCTGTGTGATTGGCTGGTCAAAAGCACATCTCAAGAAGGTGTCAGAGAATCAGTGAGCAAAAACTATTATCCCAAGTCATAGAAGCTCTGCTAAACATGACTGAAATGAAAGCCTTTCCCATACAAGAAGAGATTATCAATTTGGTGATGAGCTTGAGGTTTTGTCAAATAATTGCAGAAGCTCAAAAGCTCATAGAGGAACCCAGGAAGCACCATAGCAACACAGTAAATGATGGCAGAGAGAGACAATGGGCCTATTCAGTCTGCCTAGTGAAGATATTTCTACTGGTTTTCTATGTCTTGGAAGATGAACATCTGAAGTCCCATCTGCTACATACCAAAATCACTTTCCCCAGCATTATTTTTCATTTGACCTTCCATACTACCCTGTAATGGCAAAAGGAAGCAAGTGCTTCAGTAAAAATAGGTACTTGCTTCCTTTTGCCATTGCAGGGCAGCATAATTGTACTCCACACATGTCCCAAATATGTACAAAATCTGTCTCGGTGCTGACCACCTCCATTTCCACTGTAAGCCATTCAGTCATTGTCATCTTTCTCTTTGATTCTTACAAGATCAATACTTAACCCTGTGCCTATGTCACCTTCCATGTTTTTATACCAAGTTTTATAATAATCCACACAGCTACCAAAATTAGGTTATTGTCCAGAACAGATGTTTTCCTTATGTGCAATTTATGTTTTGGTTTTAACCATGATCAGATTTTGTAGGCTACCCAGCTTCTTGGAAGTCCAGTGCAACTGTACCTCTTGTTCTCCGGGGACAAGCAAGCATAGTATTTTCACATGTGGGTGACGCCATCCACGGAGCCTGGTGCAGATACTGCCACAGTGCATTGTCACCTTAAAACTTAAGTGTGCAGGTGCCTTCCTACCCAATTCTCGAGTGTGGGACCAGCAGTCTAGCGTTTTCTGTGGAGCTGAGAGGTTGGGTTTCTAATCTCTCCTCAGCGCATCAGACTTTTCCTTTTTGGTGCCTTCACTTTTCGGGATATTTTTTCTCATATTTTTCTTGTTTTCTTTATTAATTTGTTCAATATATTGATTTTTCCAATTATTTTTCATTTTCCTTCTTTTGACTGGGGAGCACTGACCATTTTCGAGTATGGACTACTTGAGCTTTCCAGGCCATTGAGCCTTTTGACCTCGTGTCAGCTGTTTTTCCTTCCATGTCAATGAGGGTGCCGAGTGGCTTTAAGAAGTGTAAATGCAGTAAGACCATTTCAGGCACAGACCCCCATAACTGTGTGCTCAGTGCTTAAGTCTGGACATACAGTGTGTGGCCTCTGTCTGCGCATGCAGACGAGGACACTTAAGCCCACAGAGTCCAGTGTGAAAAACTTTTTGATTCTGCATTGGCATAGAGCATTCTCCGAGGACAAGCAGGCTGCTTCTTCTCACATGTGGGTTGGCGTCCACGGTGTCCCCAGGAATGGAGATTTTCCAGCAAAATCTTCAAACTTTTGCGACAGCTGGTAGAGCGTGGCACTGTGCATGCGCGGCCATCTTCCCGCCTGCGCACGTCTGTTCCCGCCTCAGTTTTTTCTTTTCCGCGGTGGAGAGTGGCTGTTTTCGGTCTCTCTCCCTTAGGTCCCAGGAAAAACTAAACTTAGGCGTCTTTCACTGGCGTTTATCGCTTTCTTTTTTGTTTTAGGTCGTCTTTTTTTCTTGTTTTTCTTTTCCAGTTAAAAAAAAAAATCCTTTTTTTTCTAGTCTCTTGCCCTGGTAAGTTTCCTTTCGATTTTTGTTGCGGCCTTCTTTGGCCGCCCATCCGCGGTTCTCCTTTTTTGTGCCCTTCGTTGGCACGATCAAGCCGTTTGACTTTGCCGCCGCGATTTTTCCGCTGATGTCCTCGAAGCCTCCCAGCGGCTTCAAAAAGTGTGCTCGGTGCCAGCGGTCTATCGAGCACTGACCCGCAGTCCTGGTGCATCCATTGCCTTGGGCCCGACCATCGCCCAGACGCTTGTAAGTTGTGTCTGAGTTTAAAGAAGTGGACACAGGTGTCGAGAAGAGCTCTTCGGGACCGTCTATTTTGGAGCTTCGACTGATTCCTCGGCGTCGACATCGACAGTGGTACCGAGGTCGGCGGCGTCGATTTCGGCACTGAGGATGGCATCGACATCGGGAGCGCAGGTAATGGCTGTCCAAACTTCACCTTTAGCTGGGAGCAGTGAGCCGTCGGGTGGGTCTCCACCTGTCTCAAAGGCTCCTGCTGGGCAGGCCCAACGGGACTGACCGATGTCGGACCCGACCCCGAGGAGGCATGTGGATTCCATGTCCTCGTCGATACCGAGGAGTACCAATGACGTGCTTTGAGCGAAGGCGAAGAAGCATTGGCACCAGTCTCCTTCGAGGCACAGTACCGGGAGCTCTGGGGCATCGAAGGATTCAGCACCCGGAAAGTGTCGACGCCGGGAGGAGCGCTCACCCTCCATACAAGAGGTATCGGTACGTCGTTCTTCGGACAGCCCGGTACCGCCTCCCAGGCCTCCACAGATTCTGACATCTACTCCTGTGCCAGCCCCACGGCCTTCCTCGACAGCGACTCTCAATGAGAGCATCCAAGCCATTGTTCCAGGCCTTCTGGAAGGGCTGCTCCGTCCGCCTGCTTCGGCACCGGGGGTGCTTGCGCCCTCGGTGCCATCGTTGGAAGCGGCTGCTGGCTCCGTGCCCGTGGTGAGATCCCCGTCGCCGGTACCGCTTGCGGCATCAGCCTCGGCTGCCACCCAGGTTGACTCCCCGTCGACGTCGTTGGAGGAAAACTTCATCGCCGCCGGCATGGGAGTTGACTTCTTGGCATCGCCATCGAGGACATGGTTCCTCGGCATAGAGACGGACCCGGTTTCGGACTGCAGTTCGAGAACTATTGTCCGATACCGAGGAGGATGCCTCCTGGGATGAAGGAGAAGATCCCAGATATTTCTCTTCTGAGGAGTCTTGTGGTCTTCCCTCTGATCCCACCCCTTCACCTGAGAGAAAGCTTTCTCCGCCGGAGAGCCTCTCCTTCTCGTCATTTGTCCGGGAAATGTCTGTGGGCTTTCCCTTCCCGGTGGTAACTGAGAACGAGCCCAGGACTGAGATGCTCGAGGTCCTGGACTATCCTTCGCCACCTAAGGAGTCATCCTCTGCCCCTCTGCATAATGTCCTTAAGGAGATATTGCTCAGGAATTGGATGAAACCATTATCTAATCCCACCATCCCCAAGAAAGTGGAGTCCCAGTATCGGATCCATGGAGAACCTGAGTTGATGAGTTCGCTGTTACCTCACGACTCTGCGGTTGTGGATTCCACTCTCAAGAGAGCCAGAAGTACTAGGGATTTCGCCTCGGCGCCCCCGGGCCGAGAAGCTAGGACTTTGGACTCTTTTGGGAGGAAGGCCTACCAGTCCTCTATGCTCGTGTCCAAAATACAGTCTTACCAGCTCTACATGAGCATTCACATGCGGAACAATGTTAAGCAACTGGCGGACTTGGTGGATAACCTCCCTCCAGAGCAAGCCAGGCCTTTTCAGGAGGTGGTCAGGCGTGTGGCAAATTCCTGTCCAGGGGTGTTTATGACACTTTTGATGTTGCATCCAGGTCCGCTGCTCAAGATATAGTGATGTGCAGACTCTCATGGCTGCGTGCCTCTGACCTGGACAATCGGACCCAGCAGCGGCTTGCGGATGTTCCTTGCGGGCGGGATAATATTTTTGGTGAGAAGGTCGAGCAGGTGGTAGAGCAGCTCCACCAGCGGGAAACCGCCCTCGACAAACTCTCCCACCGTGCGCCTTCAGCATCTACCTCAACAGGTAGACGTTTTTTCAGGGGAAGGAGGAGTGCTCCCTATGCTTACAATAAGCATAGGTACAATCCACCGTCCTAACAGCCTTCTCAGGCTCAGCCCCAGCGCACTATTTTGCGTCAACAACGTGCGCCCAGACAGGCCCCTGCAGCTCCCCAGCAAAAGCAAGGGGTGGGCTTTTGACTGGATCCAGCTGAGCATAGCCGCTATCAGAGTACCTGTGCCGGACGATCTACCGGTCGGGGGGGGGGGGGGGGGGAGTTAAAGTTTTTTCACCAAAGGTGGCCTCTCATAACCGGCCAGTGTGTTCTTCAAATAGTCCGGTTAGGGTACTCCCTCAATTTGATCTCCAGACCTCCAAATTGTCCACCGGGAGCTCAGTCCTTCAGCTCCCAGCACAGGCAGGTACTTGCAGAGGAACTTACCGCCCTACTCAGCGCCAGTGCGGTCGAGCCCGTTCCACCAGGGCAAGAAGGGCTGGGATTCTATTCCAGGTACTTCCTTGTGCAAAAGAAAATGGGGGATTCGTCCCATCCTAGACCTGAGGGCCCTGAACAAATATCTGGTCCGAGAAAAGTTCAGGGTAGTTTCCCTGGGCACCCTTTTTCCCATGATTCAGGAAAGTGATTGGCTATGCTCTCTGGACTTAAAGGATGCTTATACACACATCCCGATACTTCCCGCTCACAGGAAGTATCTTCGATTTCATCTGGGAACACAGCATTTTCAGTATTGTGTGCTACCCTTTGGTCTCGTGTCTGCGCCCAGGGTCTTTACAAAATGCCTGGCAGTGGTTGCAGCGTCGCTATGCAGACTGGGAGTGCATGTGTTCCCTTACCTCGACGATTGGCTGGTAAAGAACATCTCGGAGGCAGGAGCTCTACAGTCCATGCAGATGACTCTCACACTCCTGGAGCTACTCGGGTTTGTTATAAATTACCCAAAGTCCCATCTCCTTCCAGTTCAACAACTAGAATTCATAGGAGCTCTGCTGGATTGTCGGACGGCTCGGGCCTACCTTCCTGAGGCGAGGGCAAACAATCTTCTGTCCCTGGTTTCCTGGGCCCGAGCGTCTCAGCAGATCACAGCTCGGCAGATGTTGAGACTTCTGGGTCACATGGCCTCCACTGTTCATGTGATTCCCATGGCACGCCTTCACATGAGATCTGCTCAATGGACCCTAGCTTCCCAGTGGTATCAGGCTGCAGGGAATCTAGAGGATGTGAACCACCTGTCCACCGACTTTCACAATTCCCTTCAGTGGTGGATAATTCGGTCCAATTTGACCTTGGGACGTCCCTTCCAAATTCCTCAGCCTCAAAAAGTGCTGACCATGGATGCATCTCTCCTGGGGTGGGGCGCTCATGTAGATGGTCTCCATATGCAGGGAGCTTGGTCCCTCCAGGAATCAGGTCTTCAGATCAATCTCCTGGAGTTGCAAGCGATCTGGAATGCTCTAAAGGCTTTCAGAGATCGGCTGTCCAACCAAATTATTCAAATTTAGACAGACAACCAGATTGCCATGTACTAAGTCAACAAGCAGGGGGGCACCGGATCTCGCCCCCTGTTTTGGGAAGCCATTCAGATGTGGCTTTGGGCTTGCCGTCATGGCACGATTCTCCAGGCCACGTATCTGGCAGATGTAAACAACAGTCTGGCCGACAGATTGAGCAGGATAATGCAACCTCACGAGTGGTCGCTCAACTTGGGCGTAGTTCACAAGATCTTCCGAGCGTGGGGCACCCCCTCGGTGGATCTTTTTGCCACTCAGATCAATCACAAGATCCCTCAGTTCTATTCTAGGCTTCAGGCCCACGACAGGCTAGCATCAGATGCCTTTCTTCTCCATTGAGCCTTCTGTATGCATATCCTCCCATACCTCTGGTGGGGAAGACTTTGCTGAAACTCAAGCAAGATCGCGGAACCATGATTCTGATTGCGCCCTTTTGGCCGCATCATATTTGGTTCCCTCTACTTCTGGAGTTGTCCTCCGAAGAACCGTGGAGATTGGAGTGTTTTCCAACCCTCATCACTCAGAACGAGGGGGCGCTTCTGCATCCCAACCTTCAGGCTCTGGCTCTCACGGCCTGGATGTTGAGAGTATAGACCGCCTCCTTGGGTCTTTCTGAGGGTGTCTCCCGACTCTTGCTTGCTTCCAGAAGACATTCCACGAAGAGGTGTTATTCTTTTAAATGGAGGAGGTTTGCCATCTGGTGTGACAGTAAGGCCCTAGACCCTCGCTCTTGTCCTACACAGACCCTGCTTGAATACCTTCTACACTTATCAGAGTCTGGTCTCAAGACCAACACCGTAAGGGTCCATCTGTGTGCAATTAGTACTTTTCATCATTGTGTAGACGGTAAGCCTATCTCTGGACAGCCTTTGGTTGTTCGATTCATGAGAGGTTTGCTTTTGACAAAGCCCCCTGTCAAACCTCCACCAGTGTCATTGGATCTCAACGTCGTCCTCATCCAGCTGATGAACCCTCCTTTTGAGCCACTGGATTCCTGCCATCTGAAGTACTTGACCTGGAAGGTCATTTTCTTGGTGGCTCTTCAGCTCGTAGAGTCAGTGAGCTTCAAGCCTTGGTAGCCCATGCTGCTTATACTAAATTTCATCATAACAGAGTAGTCCTCCGTATGCACCCTAAGTTCTTGCCGAAGGTGGTGTCGGAGTTCCATCTTAACCAGTCAATTGTCTTGCCAACATTCTTTCCCTGTCCTCATACCCGCCCTGCTGATCGTCAGTTGCATACATTGGACTGCAAGAGAGCATTGGCCTTCTATGTGGAGCGGACAAGCTCCTTCAGACAGTCCACCCAAATGTTTGTTTCTTTTGATCCCAATAGTAGGGGAGTTGCAACATTTCCAGTTGGCTAGCAGATTGCATTTCCTTCACTTACGCCCAGGCTGGGCTGAATCTTGAGGGTCATGTCACAGCTCATAGTGTTAGAGCCATGGCAGCGTCAGTGGCCCACTTGAAGTCAGCCACTATTGAAGAGATTTGCAAGGCTGCGACGTGGTCATCAGTCCACACATTCATTTCCATAGCGTCCCCAGATCAATCCAGAGACTTGTGGGTTATGCCCTTCCTCTAGCAGGTTAGATAGAGAGAACTCAGAAGTTTGCTACAATAGAGCATGTGCAGCCAGCCTCACTTCAGTATTCTTTCTATCTAGCAGGTAGAAGAGAGCATAAAGTGCAGCTCTGTGGCCTGAGGCTCCTATCTCGTTCCCTCGGGTGTGTTGAGCTTTCTATGAGGTTGAGGTGCTGGAGCACATTCTGGGATACACCTGGTGGTGCCAGGTCCCTTCCCTTCTCCCCCTGTCAGCCTACTTAATTTCTGTTGAGGATTTTGGCTGTATTCCTCTCCTGTCTCTTAAAAAAAAAAAAAAAAAGAACCAGACGGAACGATTCTCCTGTCTAGCCTCATTTTGGCTTGCTTGGCGCTTGGAACAATTCTCCGTTCAGATTAATTGGAACGTGAGCAGGGCTGGGACTGCGGAGAACGTAAGGCTTTTGGGGCTATGTCCGTTCCGTCGGAGTCCGTTAAGCGTGGCTCGCGCTGCGGGGCACGGTGGCACGTCGCTTGCCTGCGAGTCTTGTTCTGCGACGGTAGTGAGTCCTAGTACGGCTCAGGGGATTGCGTGTTGGGCACCACAGTGCCAGAAGGGATCGTTTCTCGCTTGGTGGGAAAGTCTGTGACTGGAACGGTTGATCTGCCGGCGCCATTTTCTCTCTAGCGCCGCGGTCTCAGGATGCGGCGGCGAGATCTGCTGGGGCTCCCTCCGACAGAGAAGGCTCGATTTCTCTCCCGGAAAAGGCTGTTATGGGGGCATTTTCCCTGGAGTTTGTGCTCTTTTGCTCAAAGCGTTTTTATTGCGCTCTGAGGGAGAGGATCAGGAGGCGGCCATTTTCGAGGCTCTGCTGCCTCGGGCTCTGAGTTCGTACAGAAGCCGCCCAAGACGGCCCGGTTGGGCTTAAGGGGCCGGTAGAGTGGAGGAGTAGCATAATGGTTAGAGCAGCAGGCTTTGAAACTGGCTGTAGGGCATCTCAGACCTCCTTGGGTTCCGGTGGTGCCGGATTAGAATTTGAACCTGGTCCTTAGGGCGTTTCAGTGGTCTCCTTTTGAGCCCCTGAGTAAAGATCTTGAATGTTTTCAAGTTGAAGACTCTGTTTCTTGTGGCAATGGCTTCAGCCATGCGGGTGTCTGAGCTTCAGGCCCTTTCATGCAGAGCCCCCTTTCTCAGTTTTTTCGGAGGCGGGAGTGACAATTCGAAGGGTGCCGTCCTTGGTTACTAAGGTAGTCACGCGTTTTCACGTTAACCAGGGAGTGGTATTGCCATCCATCCTTCAAGCAAGAGGATTTCCCTCACAATTTTCGAGCTGTACGGGGTTTAGATGTTAGGAGACCTCTGATGTGTTATTTGGAGGCGACTAATTCGTTTCGAAAGTCAGATCATCTTTTTGTGCTGTTCGCAGGTCATAAGAAAGCGAACATGACCTCTAAGCGAACATGATCAGTGGATTAGGGAGGCTATTGCGTCGCCTTACCTGTTGTTGGGGGAGTCTTTCCCTATTCACATTCGGGCACTCTACAAGAGGGTTCAGGCCACTTCTTTTGTGGAGTGTCGGCTGGTGTCGTTGGAGGACATTTGTTAAGGGTGACATGGTCATCTTGGCATTCCTTTGTTAAGCATTTCCTTCTTGATGCTGTTGTGCGTCGAGAGGCGCTTGTTGGCGGCCGGAGTGGGCCGGTCCCACCCTTGATGAGGATTGCTTTGGTACATCCCACAAGTCTCTGGATTGATCTGGAGATGCTATGGAAGTTGAAATTATGTCTTACCTGATAATTTTCTTTCCATTAGTCCCTCAGATCAATCCAGAGCCCCTCCCTGGGATTCACATTCGTAATCTCTGATCGGATTCAGTATATTTCAGTCGGTTCTGTTCACGTTCCTTTGTCTCTGGACGGGTAAGGCTGTTAGTGTGTGTTTATATTTACATTTCTAAGTTATAGCAGCTCGGAGAGTTTCTTCCAAGTTTATGCTGCTTTTGCAGAGACAGGAGAGTGTTCTATGTTTCTTACTGCTTTGGTATCGTTATACCGAAGTGAGGCTGGCTGCACATGCTCTATTGTAGCAAACTTCTGAGTTCTCTCCATCTAACCTGCTAGAGGAGGGGCATAACCCACAAGTCTCTGGATTGATCTGAGGGACTAATGGAAAGAAAATTATCAGGTAAGACATAATTTTACCATCTCATTACTGCCTTCAGCAGAATTCCCGACGCGACAGTCGGTTTGGGCAGTCGGTGCTGAAGAATCTGTTTGGGATCTAGAATCCAACTCCACCCCCTAGGCCCATTTTTGTTCTGTTCCAGGCTGTACTCTCAGTTAGTTGTTACTTCGTAGGTCAATCTCAGTTATGTCCTCACCATTGCGAAGTCCAGTTGACCTTCTTTGTTGTTTTGAGTGAGCCTGGGGGCTAGGAATACCCCACATGTCAGAACAAGCAGCCTGCTTGTCCTCGGAGAAAGCGAAGATACTTACCTGTAGCAGGTATTCTCCGAGGACAGCAGGCTGATTGTTCTCACCAACCCGCCCTCCTCCCCTTTGGAGTTGTTGTTTTATGTTTTATTTGCTTTTCATTTAACTGAGGCGGGGGCGGAAAGATGTATGCGCAGTGCGTCCATGCGCTCTACCGGCTGTCGCAAAGATTTGAAGATTTTGCTGGAAAATCTCCGTTCCTGGGGCCACCGTGGACACCGACCTACATGTGAGAACAATCAGCCTGCTGTCCTTGGAGAATACCTGCTACAGGTAAGTATCTTCGCTTTTCAGAAGATTAGGCTTTAGACATGGAACCTGCATCAACTTTGGGTACACCAACACAACATCGGGAATGTACGACATTGGACTCGGTGTTGAGACTGCATAAGGAATCTACGTCCTCCTCATCGATGCCATGTGCATTGAGGGCCTGCAGCGTAAAAAAACCTAAGAAGCGTCACCATCGTTCTCCCTCCAGGCACTCTGCCAACACCTCCCCTGCATCGACATTCTCAGTGCACGGGAAGCATCCATGCCACAGTGATAACTCACAGTGATAACTCTTCTTCTCTACAACTTATTTCTTAGCGAGAGCCTCTGAGGTCCTCAAGATCTTCTACGCCTGCTCGTGCTGTACCTCAGGCATCCCTTTCTTAGCCGGCACCAACACCTACTCTACAGAAGGAAATGTGGGCTGTTCTCAAACAGGAGCTATCAGGGCTACTGCATATTCAGTCTATTCAGGCTTACAGGGTGCTTGCGCCAGGCTCAACCCAGCCCGTAGATACATTGGAGAGACAGTCACAGGAGAGGTCCTGAACACCGGCTTGGCATCGACTGTCGGGGGCACCAGGAACCCAACCGATGCATGCGTTCACGTCAGTAGAGGAACTTTCTACAGCATCGGAGACTCGTCTGCCTTGATGCACTTCAATGCACAGCCAATGCCCTAGTCAACACTCTCTTCCACGTACTTCCCAAGAGGAGTATTTTGAAGAGTCAGTCTCGGACGTGTCCTGGGTGACAAAACAGGACCCACAATGTACAGGATACAGAAATGCACTTGGTTTGAAAAAACACACTTACTCCATCATTCCTTAGTTGTGGAATCTGCTTTGAAGCGTACTCGTAGTGCAAGATCTCATGCTATTGCTCCTTCAGGCAGTGAAGCTAGAACATTAGACTCTTTTGGCAAGAGAACACTTCAAGCCTGTATGCTAAGAAACCACATATTAGATTATCAACTTAATTTCATAGTTTACTTAAAGTCTCTAATACAGAGTACTGTCTCCTTTGCAGACTTCCTTCCTGCTGAAAAAGCTGATGAGTTCCTCAAAGATTCACCAGAAGCTTTTAGATTGTTGCAAATAAGGTAGGCCTTTTTTTTCCTTTGATGTCTCTTCTTGCATTTCCGCCTTGGGAATATGAGATGTCTTTCCTGGCTCAGATTTTCTGACCTTGAAGCTGCCATCCAGGAGCATCTGGCAGATGTCCCTTGTTGAGGAGATAACTTATTCGGGGACAAAGACGAGGAAGTAGCCGGCCTAATAAAAAAAGCAGTCTACTGGTAGGAGGCAAATTAATCCTCTTTCAGCAGAGGGCACCACTTATAACCTCAGACTGATGGGTGCTATGAATTATCCAGCATGGTTATGCTCTTCATTGAGGGGGGAAAAAAACTTCCCGACCATCCACTGAGAGAGTCTGCATTTCAACTCCCTCCAGAAGATAGTACTTCAAGAGGAGCTCTCAGCCCTCCTCCAGCAGAATGCAATAGAACCAGTTCCTCCACAGAAGAGGGTCGAGGGTTTTAATCCAGGTACTTTCTCATTTCAAAAAAGACAGGGGGAGTGCAACAAATTCCTACTCACTTCTCCCCATGATCCAACTCAACGATTGGCTTTGCTCTCTATATCTAAATAGGCATACACTCACATACTTATTCTCACGGTCCACAAGAGGTTCCTGTTCTTCTGCTGTGGGACTCTGCATTATCATTACAAGGTCTTACTGTTCGGCTTGCACAAAATGTCTGATAGTGGTAACTGCAATGTTACACAAGTGGGGTATACACATCTTCTCCGAGGGCAAACAGGCTGATATTCTCATGTGTGGGTGATGTCACGTCGGCCCCGGAGTATTTTTAGCTAAAAATTGCCAGAAGTTTCTTCTGGAGCGTGCCACCGCGCATTGCGCTCGCACTGCGCATGCGTGCGCACGATTTCCTGCCCACCGCGTGGTCACGCTCCTCAGTGTTTTCCTTTCCGCGTCTGAGGAGACACGGAGTTTCTGTTTCAGGGCTTCGCGTTTCCTGGCCTCCGGAGTGGAAGTTTCTTTTGTACTTCTTCGTGAACTTTGTTTTTCCCTCGTCGAGGGTGTCTTTCAAAAAAAAAAAAACCAGAGAGTTTTCCTTTAGTTTCCAGTTTTTTTGTCCTATTTCATAAGTTTCCTTTATTTTTCGTTGCGACCGTTCTTAGATCTCTCGATCGGGATTTTTTCCTTGTTTTGTGTCTGTTTTTCTGACACAATCGCGTCCTTTGATTTCGCGGAGGCTATTTTTCCCGTAATGTAATCAAAGACGTCCAGCGGCTTCAAACCTTGTGCCCGCTGCAACCAGACCATCTCTGGCACTGATCCGCACTCCTGGTGCCTTCAGTGCCTTGGGCCCGACCATCTTCAGGAGAGCTGTAAGTTGTGCCTAAAAATGAAAAAACGCACTCAGCTCTCTCGAGAGGCCCAGAGAGAAAAGCTTTTTGGGTCCGGTACCTTGGCGTCGACGTCGACTTTGGTACCGTCGATGTCGAGGGCAGCATTGGCATCGGGAGAAGCACCGTCATCATTCTCCTTCTCGACACAGTACCGGGAGCTCCGGGTCGTTGAAGCATTCAGCACCCGAGAAGTGTCGACACTGAGAGGATCGCTCTCCCTCTGTGATGGAGGTGTCGACACGACGGTTGTCTGGCAGCCCGGTACCGGCTCCCCAGCCTCTGCAGATTCTGTCTCCGAAGCCCACACCGGCACCGGAGCCTTCCTCGACAACTTCTCTAGATGAGCGCATCAAGGCTATTTTTCCTGGTTTTATGGAAGCGGTGCTGCACCATTTGCGTCCGGCACCAGAGGTTGCCTCATGATTCTGCGGTGGTGGATTCCACTCTCAGAAGGGCCAAGAGTTCTAGGAATTTCGCCTCGGCACCCCCGGGGCGGGAGCATAGAACCTTGGACTCTTTTGGGAGAAAGGCGTATCAGGCTGGCATACTTGCATCCAAAATCCAATCGTACCAGCTCTTTACGAGCATTCATTTGCGGAACTCAGTGAGGCAGCTTGAGAGCTTTGTTGACGTGCTCCCGCCGGAGCAGGCCGAGCCTTTTCGTCAAGTGGTCAGGCAGCAGAAGGTGTGTCGCAAATTCCTGTCCAGGGGCATTTACGATACTTGCGATGTGACATCCAGATTTTCTGCTATGGGTATAGTGATGCGCAGACTCTCATGGCTGCGTGCCTCTAACCTGGAGGAAAGGACTCAGCAGAAGATTGCGGATATCCGTTGCTGGGGGGGATCATCTTTTTGGAGAGACGGTTGAAGAGTTGATTGATCATCTCAATCAGCGTTATAATGCTATGGATTCTCTCTCCCGCCGGGCGCCTTCTGCATCTACTTCCTCATCTAGGAAGTTTTTTAAAGGGAAGAGAAGTGCTTACTACGCTTCTAGGGGCTGTAGGTACACACCTGCTTCTCGACAGCTGGTTCAGGCTCTGCCACAGCGCGCTTGTTCTCGTCAACAGCGTGCTCCGAAGCAGGCTCCTGCAGCTCCCCAGCAAAAACCAGGGACTGGTTTTTGACTGGCTCCAGTTGAGCATAGCCGCTGTCAAAGTGTCCGTGCCGGACGATCTGCCTGTCGGAGAGGTTACAATTTTTTCACCAAAGGTGGCCTCTTGTAACCTCCGACAGGTGGGTTCTTCAAATAGTCCGGTTAGGATACACCCTAAATCAGGAATCCAAACCTCCAAATTGCCCACGGAGAGCTCAGTCCTTCAACTCTCAGCACAGGCAAGTACTCGCAGAGGAACTCCCCGCCCTTCTCAGCGCCAATGCAGTCGAGCCCGTTACACCAGGGCAAGAAGGGCTGGGATTCTATTCCAGGTACTTCCTTGTGGAAAAGAAAACAGGAGGGATGCGTCCCTTCCTAGACCTAAGGGGCTTGAACAAATATCTAGTTCGAGAAAAGTTCAGGATGCTTTCCCTGGGCACCCTTCTTCCCATGATTTAGGAAAATGATTGACTATGCTCTCTGGACTTAAAGGATGCCTATACACACATCTCGATACTCCCAACTCACAGGAAGTATCTTCGGTTTCGGTTGGGATCTCAGCACTTTCAGTACTGTGTACTGCCCTTTGACCTCGCATCTGCGCCCAGGGTCTTCACAAAGTGCCTGGCAGTTGTCGCAGCATCACTACACAGACTGGGAGTGCATGTGTTCTCTTATGTCGATGATTGGCTGGTAAAGAGCACCTCGGAGGCAGGAGCTCTACAGTCCCTGAGGATGACTATTCGACTGCTAGAGCTTGATGACTATTCGACTGCTAGAGCTTCTGGGGTTTGTAATCAATTATCCCAAGTCCCACCTTGTCCTGGTTCAGAAATTGGAGTTCATTGGAGCTCTGTTGGACACAAGGACATCTCGAGCTTATCTTCCCCATCTCGATACTTCCAGCTCACAGGCAGTATCTGCTGTTTCGGCTGGGAACGCAGCACTTTCTGCTGGCTTTTGGCTTGGTGTCTGCGCCCAGGGTATTTACCAAGTGCCTGGCAGTTGTTGCAGCATCACTACGCAGACTGGGAGTGCATGTGCTCCCTTATCTCAACAATTGGCTGGTGAAGAGCACCTCCCAGGCAGGAGCGTTACAGTCCATGCGAATGACTATTCAAATGCTGGAGCTACTAGAGTTTGTAATCAATTACCCAAAGTCCCATCTCCGCCCAGTTCAAAAATTGGAATTCATAGGGGCTCTGTTGTGCACAAAGACAGCTTGTGCCTATCTTCCCGAGCCAAGAGCAGACAACCTTCTGTCTCTGGTCTCCAGGGTTCAAGCGTCTCAGCAGATCACAGCTCGGCAGATGTTGAGACTTCTGGGGCATGTGGCTTCCACAGTTCATGTAACTCCCATGGCACGTCTACACATGAGATCAGCTCAGTGGACCCTAGCTTCCCAGTGGTATTGAGCTACGGGGGATCTAGAGGATGTAATCCAGCTGTCCACCGACTTTCGGAATTCCCTTCAGTGGTGGACAATTCGATCCAATCTGGTTTTGGGGCGCCCATTCCAAATTCCTCAGCCACAAAAAGTGCTGACGACGGATGCATCCCTCCTAGGGTGGGGAGCGCATGTAGATGGGCTTCATACTCAAGGAGCTTGGTCCCTTCAGGAAAAGCATCTTTAGATCAACCTCCTGTAGTTGCGAGCGATCTGGAACGCTCTAAAGGCTTTCAGAGATCGCTTATCCATCCAAATTATTCTAATTCAAACAATCAGGTTGCGATGTACTACCTCAACAAGCAAGGGGGCACCGGATCTCGCCCTCTGTGTCAGGAAGCCGTGCAGATGTGGCTTTGGGCTCGCCAACACGGCATGCTTCTCCAAGCCATTTATCTAGCCGGCGTAAACAACAGTCTGGCCGACAGGTTGAGCAGGATAATGCAACCTCACGAGTGGTCGATGAACATGGCTGTAGCCAGAAAGATTTTCCGAGAGTGGGGCATCCCCTCGGTGGATCTTTTTGCCACTCAACTCAATCACAAGGTCCCTCAGTTCTGTTCCAGACTACAGGCCCACGGCAGGCTAGCGTCGGATGCCTTTCTCCTTCATTGGGGGACAGGCCTTCTATACGCGTATCCTCCCATACCTCTGGTGGGGAAGACTTTGCTGAAACTCAAGCAAGACCGAGGGACCATGATTCTGATAGCGCCCTTTTGGCCCCGTCAGATCTGGTTCCCTCTTCTTCTGGAGTTATCTTCCGAAGAACCGTGGAGATTGGAGTGTTTTCCAACCCTCATTACTCAGAACGAGGGGGTGCTTCTACATCCCAACCTCCAGTCTCTGGCTCTCACGGCCTGGATGTTGAGAGCTTAGAATTCACCTCCTTGGGTCTTTCTGAGGGTGTCTCCCGGGTCTTGCTTGCTTCCAGGAAAGATTCCACTAAAAGGTGTTACTCCTTTAAATGGAAGAGGTTTGCTGTCTGGTGTGACAGCAAGGCCCTAGATTCTTTTTCTTGTCCTACACAGACCCTGCTTGAATACCTTCTACACTTATCAGAGTCTGATCTCAAGACCAACTCAGTAAGAGTTCACCTTAGTGCAATTAGTGCTTATCATCAACGTGTAGAAGGTCAGCCTATCTCTGGACAGCCTTTAGTTGTTCGCTTCGTAAGAGGTTTGCTTTTGTCAAAGCCCCCGGTCAAACCTCCTCCAGTGTCATGGGATCTCAATGTCGTTCTCACCCAGCTGATGAAACCCCCTTTCAAGCCACTGAATTCCTGCCATCTGAAGTACTTGATCTTGAAGGTCATTTTCTTGGTGGCTGTTACTTCAGCTCGTAGGGTCAGTAGCTTCAGGCTCTAGTGGTTCATGCTCCTTATCTTAAATTTCATCATAACAGAGTAGTCCTCCGCACGCACCCTAAGTTCCTGCCGAAGGTGGTGTCGGAGTTCCATCTGAACCAGTCAATTGTCTTGCCAACATTCTTTCCCCATACTCATACCCGTCCTGGTGAAAGCAAGCTGCACACTTTGGACTGCAAAAGAGCGTTGGCCTTTTACGTGGAGCAGAGAAGCCCCCACAGACAGTCCACCCAGTTGTTTATTTCTTTTAATCCCAATAAGAGGGGAGTTGCTGTCGGGAAACGCACCATATCTAATTGGCTAGCAGATTGCATTTCCTTCACTTATGCCCAAGCTGGGCTGACTTTAGAGGGCCATGTCACGGCTTGGGCAGTCGGTTTGGGCAGTCGGTGCTGCAGAATCTGTTTGGGGTTTAGAATCCAACTCCAGCCCTCCTAGGCCCATTTTTATTCTGTTCCAGGCTGCATTCTCAGTTAGCTGTTTCTTGTTTCAGGTCAATCTTTGTTATGTCCTCGCCGTTGCGAGGTCCAATTGACCAATGGTTATTGTTTTGAGTGAGCCTGGGGGCTAGGGATACCCCACACGTGAGAATATCAGCCTGCTTGTCCTCGGAGCAAGCGAAGTTTCTTACCTGAAGCAGGTATTCTCCGAGGACAGCAGGCTGGATATTCTCACAAATCCTCCTACCTCCCCTTTTGGAGTTGTCTGTCTTTTCATCTGTTGGATTCAGCTGAGGAGCGTGACCGCACGGCGGGCGGGAAATCGTGCGCGCGCATGCACAGTGCGAGCGCCACGCGCGGTGGAACGCTCCAGAAGAGACTTATGGCGATTTTTAGCTAAAAATACTCCGGGGCCGACGTGATGTCACCCACACATGAGAATATTCAGCCTGCTGTCCTCTGAGAATACCTGCTTCAAGTAAGAAACTTCGCTTTCCCCTACCTCGACAACTTGTTAATCAAGTCAGCCTCCCAAGATTTGGTACAGACTTCAGTTTTGTCCACCATACGTCTCCTAGATCATCTTCAACCAGTTCAGACATTACAGTTCATCGAGGCTTTTCTGTACTCTACTGAGGGTCAAAAGCATACAACTTAATGCATCTCTCCACCAATATGTCCAGATCCACCCAAGTATCTGCACGTTCAAATGCTCTATCTGCTCGTTCAACAGTCCATGTAATATCATTGGCTTGGCTCCACTTCCGAATACCTTAGTGAGCATTGTCCTGTCAGTGGTCTCAAGCCACTGGGTTGCTCTTAGCCCATATTTGAGTTACTTCACAGCTACGCCACTCTCTACAGTGATAGTTGGTTCCCCAGAATTTCACGTGGGTACTTCTGTTTCATCCCCTTCACATCACAAAGTCCTCATCACAGATGCCTCCATGGTAGGTTGGAGGGTTCATATCGATGGTCTTCATACACAAGGTTTTTGGTCCCCACAAGAAAAATATCATATCAATCTCCTGGAATTGCGAGCGGTCTGGAACACCCTCAAAACTTTCCAAGACCGCACCCTCAATCAGATAATTCTCGTTCACATGGACAACCAGGTTGCAATGTGTTACCTAAACAAACAGGGAGGAACAGGTTTTTACCATCTTTGTCAACAAGCAATCCAGATATGGATCATGTCACCAAAGATTCCCAGCAGCTTCAAACGTTGTACCTGGTGCAGCTGGACTATCTCGGGCAGTGGCGTAGCCAGATCTGATATTTTGGGTGGGCCCAGAGCTAATATGGGTGGGCACTATGTATATATAGGTGTGAGTAGTGTTTCTTGGGATACTCCTAAATAATGCCTTAGAGTGTACTTGATGATGGATTTCTAAATAAATAATCTACCCATCTATCCTGCATCAACATAACCACATAAATACTCGGAGCCTATGTTGCAAACCTTAACACCACCAATTCTGAACACACAAATACCAATATCAGCACCTTTAAAAAGGCAGCAGTGAATATACACAACACCAATGTGTGTCCTACTGGAAAAGCCAGACAAGTCAGACTGATATAGATACCCACACAAGTCACATGCCAGAAGAATCTCTCACATGCAGAACAGAGATCAACCTTCATCAATTACAGCATAAAGGACCAAAACTTTTAAATTGTCCTGTAGCCTAGCATCAGCCCTTCCCTACCCCTCATCCCTCCCTGTAGCATGGCATCAGCTCTACCTTTCCCTTCCTACCACCCCATCTACACCTATAGTTCAGAATCAGCCCTACCTCTCCCTTCCTACCTCCCATCCACCCCCATAGCCCAGCATCAGCCCTTCCCTTCTCTACCCTACCCTCCATCCCTCACTGTAGCCTAGTGTCAGCCCTACCCTACCCCCTACCCATCCCCCCATAGTCTGTCATCTCCCCCACCCTGAGACACATTAGCATTAAATATAAAACCTTTTGCTTTTTATTGTCCTGGGCACAGCAGAGCCCCCACCCACATTAAATATAAAGTTTTTTTTTTTTATAATTTTAACCTGGGCACTGCAGAGACCATCACCACCCAAAAACCCACCAAAATGAGAGGAATAGACAACTTTTTAAAAATTTAACTGAGCACTATTAAAATTTATTGTAATATTGTTGGTAAATTTCTGGGTGGGAATGGGCTCCTCATTGCCTAGGGCAAAAGAGATATATTTAATGATTAAAATATACCTTTTTTGCCCTAGGCAGTGAAGAACCCACCCCCATCCAGAAGCCCACCACCATCAGCTAACATTTTGAATACAAAAATTACATGACATTAAAAAAAATGTATTTAAATTTTATTACCTGATGTGCTGTGTAGCTGCTTGCAGTTGCACGTGTCATGTGGTGCATAGCACCCTGGCTCCTGTAGCTGACTCAGACTGTGTTGTGGGGCCGCAGGGGAGTGATTCTGTGACTGTGATCGAAGATTCGAGTGACTCACTGTTTAACCCAACCGGTACTGAATCATCTAGACAGTAGACTCAGACGTGGACGGCAGGCACAGCTGTGGACTAAGGAGTGAAGCCCACGACACAGCCAAGCCAACAGCAGCCTTTCCTATGCGGCACTACGTGTGGCCCGGCCGGCACCATCGTGCCGTGTGCTGCGCATTGCGGACCGCGGGGAAGCAGGCAGTGCCGCGTGGCTGCGGCGCATGCAGCAGCTGAGCTTATTTCAGTGCGAGTTGCAAGAACGAGGCTGAGGCAGCACGCACGGCCGTGGCGTAGGATAGAAGGCAGCGCTGGCCGAGGAGGAGGAGGACCGGAAGTTAAGAGCTGCCGAGACTGGCAAAACGCAGGTGCGTGGGACGTCAGCTGAGCAGGTTGCCACTGCGACGGCAGAAACTAAGGCTGTGGCCTGTTCAGCTGCCACTTTGCTGTGTACTTTTCACTGGCGCAAAACTGGGTGGGCCTGAGCTGAGATTGGGTGGGCCCAGGCCCACCCGAACCTACGCCCCTGATCTCGGGTATTGACACACATTCTTGGTGTATTCAGTGCCTCGGGCCCAACCACAGCCCGGCAAATTGTGTCCTTTGTCTTCGTATGAAGAAGAGAACTCAAATTTCCTGAGAGGCTCAACGCGAGAAACTTTTTGGAGCATGGTCCGGTTCTTCGACGTCAGCATTGAGGTCAGTGGTGTTGACTTGAATGAGGCACCAGTATCTGAAGTCAAGGTAGGAATGGCTGCTGCGAGACCCCAAGACACTGGGAGCAGTGTGGCAATGAGTGGGTCTCCACCTGCCTCAAGGCCTCCTGCTTTGCAGGCCCCCTGGACCGTCCGTCGTTGGACCTGACCCTGAGGCGATGGGAAGATTCAATGTCATCCTCGGCACTGAGGAGCTTGGGTGAGGTGCATCAGGCGAAGGCCAAGAAGCACTGTCACCGATCTCCTTCGACGAACGGTGTCGGGAGCTCTAGGATGCTGAGGGACTCGGCACCTGAGAAGCATCGATGCTGGGAGGATCGCTACCTCTCCATTCAAGAGGTGCTGACGCATACATCTCCCAGCAGCTGGGGTCCTGCTCCCGCACCCCAGGCAATTCGGCAACCTGAGCTCCAACCGGCCCCTCAGCCTTTACAGATAGTGGCTCTCGATGAGAGAATCCAGACCTTGCTCCCTAAGCTTTTGGAGGGATTGATGCAGTGATGTTCATCGGCATCAGGGTTTCTTCACCTGCCATGCCTTCTGCTCCTGCTGCTCCGCCTGGCCCTCAGCCGTGGTGCGGCCTCCAACGCTGGCACCCCTTACTACTACTACTACTTAGCATTTCTATAGCGCTGCCAGGGTTACGCAGCGCTGTACAAGTTTAAACACGGGGAGGGACAGTCCCTGCTCAAGAGAGCTTACAATCTAACGGTAACAGACTACGTAGTCAGTGTAGGTAACAGGAATGGGGAAGGTGGTTAGGCGCCAAAAGCAAGGGAGAAGAGATGGGCCTTGAGTAAGGACTTGAAGATGGGCAGGGAGGGCGCATGGCGTATGGGCTCAGGAAGTCTGTTCCAGGCATAAGGTGCTGCGAGGCAGAAGGGGCGGAGTCTGGAGTTAGCGGTGGTGGAGAAGGGTACAGATAGGAGTGATTTGTCCTGAGAGCGGAGGTTACGGGTGGGAACATACGGGGAGAGGAGGGTAGAGAGGTAATGGGCAGCAGATTGAGTGCACTTGAAGGTCAATAGAAGAAGCTTGAACTGTATACGGTAGTGGATTGGGAGCCAGTGAAGCGACCCGAGGAGGGGGGTGATATGAGAGTATCGGTTCACGCGGTAGATAAGACGTGCGGCGGAATTTTGGACAGATTGAAGGGGGGATAGGTGGCTAAGCGGGAGGCCAGCAAGGAGAAGGTTGCAATAGTCAAGACGAGAGGTAACGAGCGAGTGGACGAGGGTGCGGGTGGTCTGTTCAGAGAGGAAAGGGCGAATTTTGCTAATATTATAGAGGAAGAAGCGACAGGTCTTAGCTGTCTGTTGGATATGGGCAGAGAAGGAGAGGGAGGAATCGAAGATGACTCCGAGATTGCGTGCTGAAGAGACGGGGAGGATGAGGGTGTTGTCAACAGAGACGGAAAGTGGGGGAAGAGGAGAAGAGGGTTTGGGTGGAAAGATAAGGAGCTCAGACTTTGCCATGTTCAGTTTCAGATGCCGGTTGGACATCCAGGCAGCGATGTCGGAAAGGCAGGCTGAAACTTTGGCCTGGGTTTCAACTGTGATGTCGGGAGTGGAGAGGTAAAGCTGGGTGTCATCGGCATAGAGATGGTACTGGAAACCATGACATGAGATCAACGAGCCAAGGGAAGAGGTGTATATCGAGAAGCCCAGGTGTCAATTGCCACCCAGGCCGGTACCCCTTCGTTAATGGAGGAAGCTTCGCCGGAGTCAAGGCGGGATCCGACTCCTCAACACCATTCCTGAGGACATTTATCCTCGATGTCGAGGCGGGCCTGGTCTTGGACATCCCTGAGGGAAGTGCTGTCCAATACCGAAGAAGAATGCTCATGGGAATCAGAGGAGGATCTCAGGTATTTCTCCAATGAGTCCTATGGGATCCCTTCTGAACCTTCCCCTCCACCTTAGAGGAGACTGTCTGCACCAGAGAGTCTCTCCTTCACTTCTCTTGTGCGGGAAATGGTTGAGGCCATTTCATTCTCTGTAGAAGTAGTGAACGAGCCCAGGGCCAAGATGCTCAAGGTCCTGGACTATACCTCTTCACCTAAGGAGGCAATAACTGCTCCTCTCTAAGAGGTATTTAGGGCAATCCTTGTCAGGAACTGGGCATCCCCTCCGTCTGTCCCTGTGGATCAATATTGGATCCATGGGGAACCTGGGTTGGTGGTCTCAGTTATCCCACAACTCCATGGTGGCGGATGCCGCTCTCATGAGAGCCAGGAGTACTAAGGACTATGCCTCAGTTCCCCCAGGCAGAGAACCTAGAACCCTGGACTCTTTTGGGAGAGAGATGTATCAGGGCACTATGCTCATCGCCCGTATTCAGTCTTACCAGCTCTTCATGAGCATTTACTTGCGGAACTCGGTGAGGCAGCTGTCAGACTTGGTTGATGTGCTCCCTCCAGAGCAGGCTGAGCCAATTCACCAGTTGGTCAAGCAGCAGAAGGTGTGTTGCAAGTTCTTGGCCAGGGGCACTTACAACACTTTTGACGTGGCATCCAAAATTTCTGCTGAAGGTATAGCAATGCTTAGACATTCATGGCTGCGCGTTTCTGACCTGGACCATTCAGTCCAGCAGAGGATGGTGGATGCCCCTTGCCGGAGGGATAATCTTTTTGGAGAGAAGGTCAAAGAGGTCGCTGACCAGATCAAGAAGCACACTGATGCTATGTCTTCTCTCTCCCACTGGGCGTCTTCTGCAGCTGCCTCCTCATCCAGGGGGTATTTTGGTAGGTCACGGAGTGCCCCCTATTCCTATTCTAGCCGTAGGTACAGTCCTGCAGCTCACCAGCCTGCTCAAGCTCAGCCCCAGCTCGCTTGTTCCCGTCAACAGTGTGCACCCAAGGCCCCTGCTGGTCCCCAGCAAAAGCAAGGATTGAGCTTTTGATTGGCTCCAGCAGAGCATACCCCAATCAAAGTGTCCATCCCAGACGACTTGCCAGTTGGGGGGAGGTTAATGTCTTTTCACCAAAGGTGGCCTCTCATAACCGCCGACCAGTGGGTTTTTCAAATAGTCCATCTCGGATACGCCCTCAATTTGCTTTCCAAACCTCCAAATTGCCCACTGAGAGCTCATTCTTTCAGCTCTGAGCACAGGCAGGCAGTTCCAGAAGAACTCACCGCCCTTCTAAAGGCCCATGCGGTCGAACCCGTTCCACCAGGGAAAGAAGGGCAGGGATTCTATTCCAGGTACTTCCTTGTGCAGAAAAAAAGTGGCGGGAGGGGGGATGGATCCCATCCTAGACCTAAGGGCCCTGAACAAATTCCTAGTACGAGAAAAGTTCAGGATGGTTTCCCTGGGCACCCTTCTTCCCATGATTTAGGAAAACGATTGGCTATGCTCTCTGGGCCTGAAGGGTGCATACTTTCACATCCCGATACTTTCAGCCCACAGGAAGTATCTTCAATTTCGGCTGGGAACACATTACTTTAAGTACTGCGTGTTGTCTTTTGGTCTCGCGTCAGCCCCCAGAGTTTTCACAAAATCTCTAGCGGTAGTCGCAGCGTTGCTACGCAGACTGGGAGTTCATGTGTTCCTTTATCTCGAAGATTGGCTGGTGAAGAGCACCTGGGAGGAGGGTGCTCGAAAGTCCATGCGGATGACTATTCAGGTGCTGGAGCTACTAGGGTTCATTGTAAACTACCCCAAATCTTATCTCCATCCGGCTTAGCAATTGGAATTCATAGGAACTCTACTCAATACCAGGACTGTCTGGGCATACCATCCAGAGACACATGTGGATACCCTTCTCTCCCTTGCGCCCAAGGTCACAGCTCAACAGATGTTGAGATTACTGGGCCACGTGGTTTCCACAGTCTGTTACTCCCATGTCACGTATTGTAAACCCCCAGGGTATCTCATGTGCTGAGGACCCTCTTGTGGTTCCTGTCCAGTTTTCCCCATCCTCAGCCAGGGTTCGCTAGCACGCTGCTTTGGGGAATAACCCGGAAACAAGGCTCCTCTTTGACTCCTGTAAATCTAGTCTCTATGTTTGGGGCTCCTCTTTCACTTGGGGTGACCTCTTCATTAACACCTGTTCATGGACCTGCTGCCCAGCTGTATCCCCTGGTAACAGGCCACCTTACCGGTTCCTCTGATGGGCCCCCTGGTCACCCTTCTTTGGAATATAACTTGGGTTTCTCAGCTTTCAGCCATATGCAAATTCACTCCACACCAGATGCAAATTAACAATAACTCTTTATTAGCACCCGGTTCCAGACTTTTTCCCTGGGACAGCGCCCTCTGGCGGCCTCCTCAGGCTAGGACAGTCCTGTGTTTATCACATACCCCCACCCTTAAGATATTGCTGCTCCCTCAAACATATTTTAGTCTTTCATCCTTTGAGAAGCAGCAATTCCTGACTCCCTTAACTTATTCCTCGGTCAGTTTCACTCTTTCTCCTATCTCTTAAGAGGGTCCTTTCCCCTTCTACAGCAAAGATAGGGATTCTCAAGAAGGCTTTATATCCTGTGGTCTGCCTTAACAGAAAGGCTCTGATCATCTCTAGGGGGCCTTCCTCAGTAACCCCTTGAAGCTCAAGGATTCTACATTCTTTCTTTTTACGCCTCCCTAGGCCGCGGTGCCTAATTTCTTCTCCCGCCTTCCTGACCCAACTATGGGTTTCTGGCATATTTTCCTCAGGCCTAATTTTCCTATAACATCAGGGGAACTTCTAGTCCTACCCTTCTCCTTTCTACACCCCTGGGCTGTACTTCTTGGCCTACTAGGCCCCGATTGGTATTTGTGGTTTGGGTATAGGGTCTCAAGTCTCCTTTTCCCTGAGACTCCTAGGCATCTCCTATCCATCCCTTGGGCAGCCTTTTTCCTTTTCTGCTCGCTCTTCTGCGGTCTCTTAAACCCTTTAAACCTTACAGCCCCTCTCTCTGTGGTTTTATAAGTGCATAAGTAATGCCACACTGGGAAAAGACCAACGGTCCATCGAGCCCAGCATCCTGTCCACGGCAGCGGCCAATCCAGGCCAAGGGCACCTGGCAAGCCTCCCAAACGCACAAACACTCCATACATGTTATTCCCAGAATTGTGGATTTTTCCCAAGTCCATTTAGTAGTGGTTTATAGACTTGTCCTTTAGGAAACCGTCTAACCCCCCTTTTAACAGGGCCCTTCTGATTCTCTCTATCATGACTCCTACTCATGGACAGGAGTTTACTTAATTTAACCCCTCCTGGGTCCTTCTTTCCCTCGAGCTTTTGCTGGAGGTCTAAAATGCAGGATTTTGCTTCCTGAAGCTCCATTAATCTTCCTTGACCATCCTGGAAGAGGACATCTACTGCTAGGGTCAACACCCTGCACTTCTCTTCCAGGGCCTCCTTGCATCTTTCTGCCCTTTCTGTGGTTTCCTTGGCCTGCTGTTTCTCTACAGCCCACTCAGCTACCACCTGAGCTTGAACCTGTTGCAGTTCCTTTATCTGAGTTTCTAACTTCAGCTTACTCTGGGTCAGGTATCCAACCCTTCCCTGTGCTTCCTGCATCTCCACAAATAACCCCTCTATCCTTTGGGTATATACCTTGTGTAGGTCTTCTATTTGGATTACCTTCTCCCCATTAAGCTTTTCCAGGTCCCTGACCTCAGCTTGGGTCTGCTGCAATGCCACGGTTAACTCTGCCACAGCTTTATCACTTAGCCATCTTTCTCCTCTTCAATCTGTTCAAAATTCTGCTGCACGACTAATATTCCGCCAGTGTCATTATGCTCATACTAGCCCTCTCCTCAAGTCACTTCACTGGCTTCCTATCCGTTTCCGCACACAGTTCAAACTCCTCTTATTGACCTATAAGTGCATTCACTCTGCAGCTCCTCAGTACCTCTCCACTTTCATCTCTCCCTACATTCCTCCCCGGGAACTCCGTTCACTGGGTAAATCTCTCTTATCTACACCCTTCTCCTCCACTGCTAACTCCAGACTCCGTTCCTTTTATCTTGCTGCACCATATGCCTGGAATAGACTTCCTGAGCTGGTACGTCAAGCTCCATCTCTGGCCGTCTTCAAATCTAAGCTAAAAGCCCACCTTTTTGATGCAGCTTTTAACTCCTAACCCTTATTCATTTGTTCAGAACCTTTATTTTATCATCCTCACTTTAATATTCCCATATCTCTTGTTTGTCCTGTTTGTCTGTCCTAATTAGATTGTAAGCTCTGTCGAGCAGGGACTGTCTCTTCATGTTCAAGTGTACAGCGCTGCGTACGTCTAGTAGCACTTTAGAAATGATAAGTAGTAGTAGTAGTTTATCATACCACTGCTGTACTTCCCTCAGCTGGATCTCCTGTTGGCCCTTTAATTCTCCCAGCCAAGCCTTTACCTGGGTCAAACTCCCCTTCAGCTCTCCTACAGCTGTTTGCTGTTGTTTGCCCATCTCCTTAATAATTTCCTTTATCTTGGCCAACTCCACCTCCTTTTGCTTTATCTCCTGCCTGGCTTCTTCTAATTCTGCCCTTACAGAGGTGACAAGCTTATTTTCCCTTTACTTCTGGAGTAGAGTCAAGGCTTGCTGTTCCCTTATACTTTCCCTTAGGGCCTCCTGCTCTTTATGCCATTCTTGGTGAGCATTCTGGAACTCAGCTTTAACTAGGGTTACCCTCTGCTCCTGGTCTTGTTGCAACTGGTCTGTGAGGTCCCTTATCTCTTGCTCATATGTGGACTGCAGCTTTGCTAATTGGGTCTCTTCCAGGGTAGCTGTAAGATGAGCTACTTCTGCTTCCTTTTCCTCCCTAAGCTTACATTCTGTGAGCATCTCAGCCCTAACCGTGGCTGCAGTGCCTCACAGTCTTTCTTCTGCTTAAGGGACTCTGCCTGTTTGGCCTCTAAGACTTGCACAGAAGCAGCCATTTCCTTCCTACAAGCTGACTCGAATAGGACCCATTTCTGTTCAGTCTCCCTAAGACTATTCTCCATTACCTTATGGGACTCCTCTTGCTGCTGTATATTGCTCACTAAAGTTACCATCAGTCCCTTATTTATGTCAGGTTCTCAGGTTCAGAGCCAGCAGGGCCGGGCTCTGGAGCAAATGTGAGCCCTTGGGCTGCTGCCGAGGAGCGACAGCAGCAGGCAAAACCCACCAACCAACACTGGGCAAGCACACCGGCAGGGACTGCAGGTATTGCCCAGTGAACCGGAACACATGGACTGGAATCCCCCGGACTGGAAGACACAGGACTGGAACACTGGACTGCAATTCCCCGGACTGGAGGACACAGGACTGGAACACACACCGGACCGGAACACACTGGACTGGAGCGCACCAGACTAGAACACACACCGGACCGGAACACACTGGACAGGAGCACTCTGGACTGGTCCGTACAGCTTCACCTGCGCTTGGCCACTACCCTTCCAAGGGTTGAGTCCTTGGGTTTGAGTGGCCGGCAGGACTTACCGGATACCGGATGACACAGGGACCAGGACTGGAAACAGAAGTACTTCTAAACCTAAACTGATCTACATGCTCCCAAGCCCTAAACCAGCAGGAGTGTTCCTAATAGTAAACTGACATAGGGCTTCCTAAGCCCTATACTAAACAGGAGCTCCTAAGCCCTGCTCAACAAAGGGACTTCCTAAGCCCTAAACTAACAGAGCAGGGAACTAAACACAAAGCTAACACAGGTGCTACTAAGCACTATACACACAGCAAAAGTGCTACCACACACTACAAGGGAAAGCAGGGAAGCTACATACCTACGCAGAACAGGTGCTTCCTAAGCACTACACTAACAAGCTAAACACAAAACTAACAAGCTTCCTAAGCACTACCCTAGCAAGCTAGACACAAAACTAACAAGGTGCTTCCTACAGCACCAAAACCCAAACAGCAAAGACTGCAATGCTCCCAAAAGCACAAACACCAGAAGTACTTCTAACAGCAAAATCTGTAGTGTTCCTAAGAACACCAAACCCTGAAGTACTTCTAACAGTAACAGAGCTTCCAAAGCCCTACACACAACAATGCTTCCAAAACCAAGAGGGAAAAGCAGGGGAACCACAAGGGAAAAGCAGGAAAGCTAAACACACAAACACCAGTGCACACTGCACTAACACTAACCTGGACCTTAGCAAAAGCAAGCAGGGAAACTAGACACAAAGTCAAAAGTGCACACTGCACCACCCTACCTAAAGCAAACCCCACCGTTGCAAAGGCTCTGAAGGAAACAACACCACTTCCTTATCAAGGCCCTCCCTGATGATGTCACACTCCCTAGACCTAGGCAAAAGCACACTGACCCAGAGAGGCCCAACCCACACCAATGCAACACTGTGAAGCACTTGAAGCCAGTACACCCAAAGAGAGGTAGAGCTAACTCAGACCACCCACACAGCTGTAGTAAAGTGAAACAATTAACCCCATGCTGCTGGAAGCTGCCAGCACAGAGAGACAGAGCCAGCTCAGAAAGGACAGACAAAAGAAACAGAAGCCAGCTAAGAAGCTGACCCCCAGGAAAGAGGTAAGTTTGACAGGGGTTCTGACCCCAATCATAACAATTTAGTTCCAGGACCTCCCTCAGACATTGCTTCGAGTGCCTAAGGGGTTTTCCCGGTTTACATAGGGTCTGTAACTCCCATTCTACCCGCCAGATACTTTCTTTAAGGGATTTTAATAGTGGATTCACCTTCTCTTTTTGGGATTCCTCCTAGAGTTTCCCACCAAACTCAGGGCAATCTTTGGGAAATTCCTTTAATCCCCTTTCCAGGGTGATAGATTTACTACCCTCTACTCCCTGGGTTTCCAAGTATTTCTCCCTTGGGGTAACTCTCCCTGGTTCCCCACCACATGGAAACACTGCCAATTCCTCACCGTGGCACGGGCAGCCTACTTTTTCTTCAGCTTTCTCACACCCCTGCTCACAGTGTTCTTTTACTTCCCCTTCCTTGGGTTCTACCCCTAAACAATGAGGACTACTTTCCATCCTCTCACCTGGGAAGTTCTCACCTGGGCCTATACCCCCTTTCACTTTCCTAGAGGGTTTACCCTTCTTACCAGGACTACTACTATCCTGCAACTGGGTTTTTTCTTCCTTGTCCAGGCACCGACCCTCCCTCTTGGCACTTTCCAGGTTTGTGGCCTCCCCCTCTCCCTGAGACATTGGGTGCTCCCCCTGCAGCAGGTTCCTCCTGACCCTCTTCCCTGCAGACACCTCTTTCCCCTTGGGTTCCCAGCCTAACCATGAAGTCTGCCCCCAAGGAATGGGTCACCTCCTGACTCCTATGGCCTTTGGGCTTCCTCTTGCTTGCCATGTCACGTAACCCCCACCAACTGACTGTAGGATTTCCCATTTCCTCCGTCTCCCAGTTCATCCTCTGAACTGGATACTGCCAGACACCACTCTCCAACATGGCCCATTTCCCCACATTGGTAACATACTGGCTCAACCTTTTTTCTTCTACTCGGGGTCCTGTCTTCCCCAGACACCCCTTCAGGCTTAAGTATAGTCCCACCAGTCTCTAGACAAAGTCCCCCTCCAAGTCCCAAAACCTGGAACATGGTGTCCATGTCTGCCATGTCCATTCCTTCTGCTGGTGTCTTGAGCTCCAGCTTCTTTGGCCTCTGGACTTTTTTGCCTGGTCTGGGCTGTCTCCGCCTTCCCATGGCTTCGTGTCCTCCTCGATCATCCGATTGGGTGCAGCCTGTAACACAAAAGAAGAATCCAAGTGCGGACTGCCTGTTTCCCTGGTCTACACTTGCGCTACTTCTTGGAACTCGTACCAGAAATCCCACAAGAACAAGCCTTTCTACCACTTTACAGGAACTGTGCTTCTCCGTTTACGGGATCCTCCCTTGCCTCCCCCCTAGGTACCCTTTACCTGGGTAGGCGAGTAATGCGCCTTGCCAGCGTTGGCCCCCTCAACGGGCTTCAGGAACCTCCAGGACACCACCACCTCGCTCCGGCTACTCGTCTGGTCTGGTCTGGAACTCCTCCGACTTGCCTCTTGGATGCGACAGATCCCACTATCTCACACGCTGGAGACTCTCTCTGGATTCTGACGACTTTTCCACTCTCTTGAGGCTTCGCTACGAGTTCTTTGGTTCTCCCTGAACCGGACTTTAGCCAGTTGGCATTTCAGCACACTTTCTTGGGGATACTATTACTGCCTGGGTCCAAGAGGCCCTGCCTCTGCTTCAGCTTTCAGACAGCAGTATTCAACTTGCCAAGGGAAGCAGGGATCCTCTGATATCCTTGCCTTCAGGTGGTTATTCAACAATAAGGTCCCATCTGGGATAGTGCCATTTGTAAACCCCCAGGGTACCTCATGTGCTGAGGGCCCTCTTGTGGCTCCTGTCCAGCTTCCCCCGTCCTCAGCCAAGGTTCGCTAGCATTCTGCTTTGGGGAATAACCTGGAAACAAGGCTCCTCTGTGATGCCTGTAAATCTGGTCTCTATGTTTGGGGATCCTCTTTCACTCGGGGTGACCTCTTCATTAATGCCCATTCGTGGACCTGCAGCCCAGCTGTAGCCCCTGGTAACAGGCCACCTTACCGGTTCCTCCGATGGGCCCCCTGGTCACCCTTCTTTGAAATATAACTTGAGTTTCTCAGGTTTCAGCCATATGCAAATTCACTCCACACCAGATGCAAATTAACAATAACTCTTTATTAGCACCCGGTTGCTGGCTGTGGACACAGTTTCCAGCATCTCATTCAACTTTCAATAATACATAGTTTCATTTCTACCCCAAAAGGTATCCCAGGTCAGCACCTTCTTGGTTTGTAGAGGGATCCTTCTCTCTCACTTCCAGGAATCTCCTCCTTTCCTGCATATCATTCAACTTCCAATAATACACAGTTTCGTTTCTACCAAAAGGCCTACCAGGTCAGTACTTTCTGGGCTTTTAGAGGGAGCCTTCTCTCCCATCTTCCAGGAATCTCCTCCAACTGGCTTCAGGTCCCCATCTCTCCCCTTTCTCTTCTTAGAGGGGCTATTTATAGGGTTGCTAATAATCCTCCCCACCTCTTTAGGCCTCTCCCCCTGATTCCAGAAAGGTCCAGGCCCATAACTATCTCCACCTGTCCCTCACCTACTCTGAGGGCTCCCCCTGGTGGGCTCTTCAGGGAAGGGCCGGTCCTATACCATGAGCACTCCCTAGCTGTCCCTTCAGGTTAATACATGGACGTACCCCTCTTGGCTCCCTCTACTGACCAGATCAGGGCATTTTCCAGACTTTTTCCCTAGGACAACGCCCTCTGGCAGCCTCCTCAGGCTATGACAGTCTTGTGTTTATCACAGTATCCACATGAGGTCTGCTCAATGGACCCTGGCTTCCCAGTGGTTTCAAGCCAGGGCAGCCTAGAGGATGTCATCCAAATGTCCCCGGTGCTGGAGCACTCTCTTCAATGGTGGACAATTTGACCCAATTTGACCTTGGGATTACCATTCCAAATTCCTCAGCCAAAGAAGGTGCTGACAATGGATGCATCTCTCCTAGGTTGGGGAGCTTATGTAGATGGGCTTCACACCTAAGGAGCTTGGTCCCTCCAGGAAACAAGTCTTCAGATCAATCTCCTAGCCATCTGGAACGCTCTAAAGGCTTTCAGAGACTGGCTGTCCTACCAAATTATTCAAATTCAAACAGACAATCAAGTTGCAATGTATTACATCAACAAGCAGGGGGGCACCAGATCTCGCCCTCTGTGTCAGGAAGCTGTCCAGATGTGGCTTTCTGTGCGCTGTCACGGCATATTTCTCCAAGCCACATATCTGGCGGTCATAAACAACATGGCCGACAAGCTGAGCAGGATAATGCCACCACATGAGTGGTCTCTAAATATGGGTGTAGCCCGCAAGATCCTCCCAAGCATGGGGCACACCCTCGGTGGATCTTTTTGCCACAACTCAATCACTAGGTCCCTCAGTTCTGTTCCAGGCTTCCGACCCATGACAGACTAGCATCAGATGCAATTCTCCTTCATTGTGGGACAGGTCTTCTGTATGCGTATCCTCCGATACCTCTGGTGGGAAAAACTTTGTTGAAACTAAAGCAAGACTGCGGAACAATGATTCTGATCCTACCCTACTGGCCACAACAGATTTAGTTCCCTCTTCTTCTGGTATTGTCCTCTGAAGAACTGTGGAGATTGGAGTGTTTTCCGGCCCTCATTACACAGAGCGAGGGGTCGCTTCCATATCATCATGCTGATCAATCCATAGACTGGTGGGTTGTGTCCATCTACCAGCAGGTGGAGATAGAGAGCAATCCTTTTGCCTCCCTATATGTGGTCATGTGCTGCCGGAAACTTCTCAGTATGTTCTCTATCTCAGCAGGTGGTGGTCACACACAGCAGCAGCTCTGGCTAGGTCTCCAAGCCTAATCCTTAGGTTTTGTTGAGTACCTGGGGTTGAGGGCTCTTCTTGAGCAAGTGCAAACCTGGTGGTACCAGGTCCCTCCTTTTCTCCCCCCTCTCGCTATCTCCGTTAAAAAAAAAAAAAAAAATGTGAACGTCCTTTAAGGGTGTTTATTTCAACGTTTATATCAGCGTTTATTGCAGCTGCTCACTGGGACACCAGTTCGTTACAGCTCGGAGCGGGAAGCAGGTAATTTTTGCCTTTTGTAGCGGGCAGGGGGTTCCCCGATCGGTCTCCACGTGGCTTATGGCGTCGGAGGGCGAGGGCGCGAAGAATCGCTCCCCGGACCGCGTGGGCACGTCTAGCGGGGATGCGGGGGTTTCAAAGCCTGAATCACCTTTTTTGGGTGTCAGTTTGGAGTCCAGTCAGTGTCCCGGTTCTTCCTCCGGTGTGGCGGTTTTTCCCGCTATAAGCACCCATCCTCCGCTGCTCGCCCCCCTCCATTTGGCCGGCCACTCTGCTCGGACGGCTTCTTCTTGGGCCGCCCTCGAGGTGGGAGACGTTAATGCTATGGTCGGCCTTGATTCGGGCGACAGCAAGAAAGCGGCAAAAGTTAAGCGCTGTTCTTCCCGCGCGGCTCCTCGGAGTTTCGCGCTGGACGCCATTTTGGATGCACTTCATGTTTCTCCCCCGCTCTTGCGAGCGCCGGCTGAGGGTGCGTCAAGGGCCGTGACCCAGGCTGCAGAAGTGCACAGTCTGGGGGGTTTCTCCCCTGAGTTCATTTTGCTGCTGCATCAGGCTTTTCTTATGCAAAATGCTGCCCCTGCTCCCCTGTCTGATAAAGGAGTTGAGGCCTCCGGAAGCAAACGCCCTCGGGTGGATTTCCAGGCCCTAGAGGACTCTGTCTCCTCTGATGTAGATGAGGGCAGCGTATCTGAGTTCTCCCAACGGTCCTTTGGGGATTCCTTGGAGGAGACGAATTCCCGCTCAGATGGAGTGGATGACCCCTCTGCAGCGCGGATCTTTCGCTCAGAGGATTTGCCCAACCTGTTAGTGCAGGCCATGAGCATTTTGAAGATTTCCTCTCCGGAGGATGTCTCTCCCTCAGCCTCTGCTGGCTCTGCCATTATGCTGGGGATGAAGCGCCCGCCTAGAACCTTCCACATGCATGAAGCCATGCACACCTTGATTTCGGCTCAATGGGATTCCCCAGAAGCGAGCCTTAAAGTGGCTAGGGCTATGTACCGCCTCTATCCTCTGCCTGAAGGTGAATGGGAGGCCTTTCTTTGGCCTACCGTGGATTCTTTAATCACTGCGGTGACTAAGAAAACGGCGTTGCTGGTGGAAGGTGGCACAGCCCTAAAGGACGCCCAAGACAGAAGATTGGAGGTGGCTTTAAAGTTGTCCTTCGAGGCGGCTGCTTTAAGTTTGCAGGCCTCAGTTTGTGGCTCCTATGTGGCTAGTGCGTGCCTGACGATTGTGCAGCGGGCTTCCCCCTCGGATCCTTCCTTGAGGGCTGATTGGCCGGCCCTGGAATCGGGCTTGGCCTACTTGGCAGACTTGCTGTATGATGTCTTGAGAGCCTCGGCTAAAGGTATGGCTCAGACAATCTCTGCACGGCGCTGGCTTTGGCTGAAGCATTGGTCTGCTGACCACGCCTCTAAGTCTCGCCTGGCTAAGTTGCCTTTTAAAGGCAAGCTGCTCTGGGGTCGAGCTAGACAAGATTGTGACCGATCTCGGCATGTCTAAGGGCAAGAGGTTACCGGAGGTCAGGGCTCGGGCCAGTGGTGCCCGCCCCGGTTCCTCCAAAGGACGGTTTCAGGAAGCCCGTCGGTATCGCCCGGGCAAGTCGGGCTCCTCTGCCCCCTCTTCCTTCAAAAGGAACTTCTCCCCCAAGCAGCATTCCTTTCGCAGAGACCGCCGTCCCGGAGGTGCGTCCTCCGGTCCTCCCCCAGGGTCTCGTACCCAATGACGGGGCCCTGGTCCATGGCTCAGAGCAGATTGGAGGACGCCTATCCTCGTTTTTGGGCGAGTGGACCAGGGTAACTTCAGACGCTTGGGTGCTGGAAGTCATCAGAGACGGCTACAAGCTAGAGTTCTGCCGACCCTTAAGAGACGGGTTTGTGCACTCTCCCTGCAAGTCTCCGGTCAAAGCTGTGGCAGTGCAGCAGACTTTAGACAATCTGATCTGCCTGGGTGCGGTCGTTCCGGTGCCAGAAGATCAGCTTGGCAAGGGACGATACTCCATTTACTTTGTGGTCCCAAAGAAAGGAGGTTCTGTACGGCCTATCCTCGACCTCAAAGGGGTCAATCGGGCCTTGAAAGTTCGACACTTCCGAATGGAGACTCTCCGCTCTGTTAGTGAAGGCAGGGGAGTTCCTGGCATCCTTGGACATCAAGGAAGCTTACTTGCATATTCCCATCTGGCCTCCTCATCAACGTTTTCTGCGTTTTGCAGTCCTGGGCCGACACTTCCGGTTCAGAGCCCTCCCGTTCGGGTTGGCTACTGCTCCGCGGACCTTCTCCAAAGTAATGGTGGTCATCGCGGCCTTCCTACGAAAGGAAGGAGTACAAGTCCATCCTTATCTGGACGACTGGTTGATCCGAGCCCTCTCTTACGCAGAGTGCGGCAGAGCTTCAGACCGGGTGATTGCTCTTTTGAGCTCCCTGGGGTGGATCATCAACTGGGAGAAAAGCCAGCTGCGCCCGACTCAGTCCCTGGAGTATCTGGGAGTTCGTTTCGACACCCGAGTGGGCAGAGTGTTCCTGCCAGACAATCGGATTGTCAAGCTTCAGGCTCAGGTGGACAAGTTCCTAGTAGCCTCTCCTCTTCGGGCTTGGGACTATGTGCAGCTGTTGGGCTCTATGACGGCCACGATGGAAGTAGTGCCCTGGGCCAGGGCCCATATGAGACCTCTACAGCACTCTCTGCTGCAGCGATGGACTCCAGTGTCGGAGGATTACGCTGTGCGCCTTCCCTTGGATCCAGCGGTGCGCAAGGCGCTGAGCTGGTGGCTGAGGCCAGACAAGCTGTCCACAGGAATGCCTCTTTTGACCCCGGAGTGGGTTGTCTTCACGACGGACGCCTCTTTGACGGGCTGGGGAGCCCACTGCTTGGGAAGGACAGCGCAGGGGCTCTGGTCTCCTGCAGAGGCAAAGTGGTCTATCAACCTCCTGGAACTCAGAGCCATTCGGTTGGCGCTTTTGGAGTTTCTCCCGGTACTGGCGTTGAAGCCAGTACGGGTCCTGTCGGACACTGCTACGGCTGTGGTCTATGTCAATCACCAGGGAGGTACCAAGAGCGCCCCTCTAGCCAAGGAGGCCATGATTCTATGCCAGTGGGCGGAAACACACCTGGAACAGCTGTCGGTGGCCCACATTGCGGGAGTTATGAATGTCAAGGCGGACTTTCTCAGTCGCCATACCTTGGATCCCGGAGAGTGGCAGCTGTCTGCTCAGGCGTTCTTGGACATCACGAAGTGCTGGGGCCAGCCAAGCCTAGATCTGATGGCGTCATCAGCCAATTGCCAAGTGCCGCGCTTTTTCAGCAGAGGACGGGACCCTCGATCTCTGGGAGTAGATGCTCTTCTCCAACAGTGGCCGACACAGGAGCTTCTCTATGTGTTCCTGCCCTAGCCCATGTTGGGCAGGGTGCTAGACCGGGTGGCAAAGCATCCGGGCCGGATAATCCTGGTGGGTCCGGACTGGCCCAGACATCCCTGGTATGCGGACTTGATCAGGCACTCAGTGGACGGCCCTCTGCGGCTGTCAACGGAGCGGGGCCTGTTGCATCAGGGTCCCGTGGTGATGGAGGATCCTTCCCCCTTTGGTCTTACGGCCTGGCTATTGAGCGGCAGCGTCTGAGGAAGAAGGGCTTCTCAGACAAGGTCATCGCCACTATACTGAGAGCGAGGAAGCGCTCTACTTCTACTGCTTACGCCAGGGTTTGGCGTACCTTTGCATCGTGGTGTGAGGCAGGCTCTCTTTCTCCCTTCACTGCTCCAATTTCTTCAGTGTTGGCGTTCCTGCAAGAAGGTCTGGAGAAAGGCCTGTCGCTCAGTTCCCTTAAAGTCCAGGTAGCGGCCCTGGCTTGCTTCAGGGGTCGCCTGAAGGGTGCTTCCCTGGCCTCGCAGCCAGATGTGGTGCGCTTTCTCAAGGGAGTTAATCACCTACGCCCACCTCTGCACTCGGTGGTGCCTGCATGGAATCTCAATCTAGTGCTAAGAGCCTTGCAGAAGCCGCCTTTTGAACCCTTGTTGAGGGCATCTCTGAAAGACCTGACGTTGAAAGCAGTCTTTTTGGTGGCTATCACTTCAGCCAGATGAGTTTCCGAACTCCAGGCACTCTCATGTCGAGAGCCCTTCCTGCAGTTCACTGAGGCAGGAGTGTCTATTCGCACAGTGCCTTCCTTCCTGCCCAAGATTGTTTCTCGTTTCCATGTGAATCAGCAGCTCTGTCTACCCTCCTTTCGTAGGGAGGACTACCCAGAGGAGTACTCTGCTCTCAAATATCTAGATGTGAGACGAGTCATCATCAGATATTGGAAGTGACCAATGATTTCCGGAAGTCGGATCATCTGTTTGTGCTGTTCGCAGGTCCTCGTAAGGGTCTGCAGGCATCCAAGCCTACAGTGGCTAGATGGGTCAAGGAAACCATTGCAGCGGCTTATGTGGCCGCGGGGAAGGTGCCGCCTATCCAGCTGAAGGCTCACTCCACTAGAGCACAGGCGGCCTCGATGGCAGAGGCCGGGTCCGTCTCCTTGGAAGAGATTTGTAAGGCGGCAACTTGGGCATCGGCTCATACCTTCTCCAGTCATTACCGCTTGACTGTGGCTGCTCGGGCGGAGGCCCGGTTTGGAGCTTCAGTATTGCGGTCAGGGATTTCTATGTCCCGCCCTGGGTGAGTACTGCTTCGGTACATCCCACCAGTCTATGGATTGATCAGCATGATGATATGGAAGGTAAAATTATGTATCATACCTGATAATTTTCTTTCCATTAATCATAGCTGATCAATCCATAGCCCCTCCCAGATATCTGTACTGTTTATATTCTGGTTGCATTTCAGGTTCAAGTTTAGTCTTCAGTTCCTGTTCAGGAGGACTTCGAGTTCAAGTTTTTTCAATTGGATTCTTCAGGAGTTGAGACGATTTTGTGTTACAGTGAGCTGCTGCATTCCTCTCCCCTCCGTTTTACGGGGCTGGATTGAGACCTAAATTCTGCCGGCGCTCCCTCCCGCTTCGTGCGGCTGTAGGGCAGCTTTGTACCCCTCCCGCTTTGGCGGTGTTAGGGTCAGTCAGCTCTTCCCGCGGTTGCGGTTGCAGGATAAGCCAGATCCCCCCGCATCGGCGGGTGTGGTGTCCCTCCCCCGCTCCGCGGGGATGAGCTGGACGGATTCCCCTCCCCCACTTGTGTGGGGATGAGCTGGGTTGATTCCCCTCCCCCGTTTTCGCGGTGGTGAGCTGGGCAGAGTGTCCCTTTGTGGGTGTAATTCTCTAAGTGCTGAGTCCTGCGGATGGAGCTTTGATATCGACATACTGAGGAGTTTCCGGCAGCACATGACCACATATAGGGAGGCAAAAGGATTGCTCTCTATCTCCACCTGCTGGTAGATGGACACAACCCACCAGTCTATGGATTGATCAGCTATGATTAATGGAAAGAAAATTATCAGGTATGATACATAATTTTACCTTCTACATCCCAACCTCCAGTGTCTGGCTCTCATGGCCTGGAAGCTGAGAGCCTAGAATTTGCTTCCTTTCGGTCTTTTGGAGGGTGTCTTCCTGGTCTTACTGGCTTCCAAGAAAGATTCCACTAAGAGGTGTTATTCTTTTAAATGGAGGAGGTTTGCTGTCTGGTGTGACAGCAAGACCATAGATCCCCTTTCTTGTCCTATATAGACCCTGCCTGAATACTTTCTACACTTATCAGAATCTGGTCTCAAGACCAACTCCTTAAGGGTTCACCTTAGTGCAATTGGTGCTTGTCATCAGCGCGTAGAAGGTAAGCCTATCTCTGGACAGCCTTTAGTTGTTCACTTCATGAGAGGTTTGTTTTTGTCAAAGCCCCCTGTCAAACCTCCGCTAGTGTCATGGGATCTCAAAGTCATTCTCACCCAGCTGATGAAAGCTCCTTTTGAGCCACTGAGTTCCTGCCATCTGAAGTACTTGACCTGGAAGGTCATTCTCTTGGTGGCTGTTATATCAGCTCGGAGGGTCAGTGAGCTTTCAGGCCTTAGTAGTGGATGCACCTTATACTAAGTTTCATCACAACAGAGCAGTCCTCCACACGCACCCTAAGTTCCTGCCGAAGGTGGTGTCGGAGTTCCATCTGAACCAGTCGATTGTCTTGCCAACATTCTTTCGCCGTCCTCACACCCATCCTGGTGAAAGCAGCTTGCACACCTTGGACTGCAAGGGAATGTTGGCCTTTTACATGGAGCGGAATGAAGCCCTTCAGACAGTCTGCCCAGTTGTTTGTTTCTTTTGATCCCAACTGGAGGGGAGTTGCCATCTGTAAATGCACCATTTCCATTTGGCTAGCAGATTGCATTTCCTTCTCTTATGCCCAAGCTGGCTGACCTTGGAGGGTCATGTTATGGCTTATAATGTTAGAGCTATGGCTGCGTCGGTAGCCCACTTGAAGTTGGCCTCCATTGAAGAGATTTGCAAATCTGCGTCATCGTCTTCAGTCCACATATTCACATCTCACTACTGCCTTGAGCAGGATACCCGATGCAACAGTCTGTTTGGGCAGTCAGTGTTGCACAATCTGTTTGGGGTCTAGAATCCAACTCCACCCTCCTAGGCCCATTTTGTTCTGTTCCATGCTGCACCATAGGCGTAGACTGGGGGGGACGAGGGGGGGCAATGCCCCCCCAAACGACGATGAGGCGCCGCCGCGCCATTAGTTTAAAAAAAAAAAAAAACACATGCACGCACGCGCTCCTCTCCATCCGCTTGGCTTTCCTGCTCTCTGTCTGCGTCCCGCCTTCCTCTGACGTCAGAGGAAGGCGGGACGCAGACAGAGAGGGCAGGGAAGCCAAGCGGAGTAGCGGACGGAGAGGAGCGTGTCCGTCTACCCCTCTCTCTTCCTCCCTCCCTCCCTCCGCCGCAGGCAGCAGTCTTTTCCAGCGTTCCTGGCAGCGGTAGCGATGTACACGCTGCCTTTGGCTCTGCCCCGAAGCCTTCTCTTCAAGTTCCTGTTCCCGCATAGGTAGGAACAGGAACTTGAAGAGAAGGCTTCCGGGGCAGACCGAAGGCAGCGTGTACATTGCTACCGCTGCCAGGAACGCTGAAAAAGCTGGACTGTTGCCTGCGGCGGAGGGAGGGAGGGAGGGAGGGAGGAAGAGAGGGGGTAAACGGAGTCACCATCTTGGACCTCGCGGGGGGGGGGGTGGGGAGCAGAGGGAAGATGGATGGGACTGGGAGGGGTGGGGAGCAGAGGGAAGGAGCAGGAGATGAATGGGACTGGGAGGGGTGGGGAGCAGAGGGAAGGAGCAGGAGATGAATGGGACTGGGAGGGGTGGGAAGCAGAGGGAAGGAGCAGGAGATGAATGGGACTGGGAGGGGTGGGAAGCAGAGGGAAGGAGCAAGAGATGGATGGGACTGGGAGGGGTGGGAAGCAGAGGGAAGGAGCAGGAGATGAATGGGACTGGGAGGGGTGGGAAGCAGAGGGAAGGAGCAAGAGATGGATGGGACTGGGAGGGGTGGGAAGCAGAGGGAAGGAGCAGGAGATGGATGGGACTGGGAGGGGTGGGAAGCAGAGGGAAGGAGCAGGAGATGGATGGGACTGGGTGGGGTGGGAAGCAGAGGGAAGGAGCAAGAGATGGATGGGACTGCGAGGGGTGGGGAGCAGAAGGAAGGAGCAAGAGATGGATGGGACTGCGAGGGGTGGGGAGCAGAGGGAAGGAGCAAGAGATGGATGGGACTGCGAGGGGTAGGGAGCAGAGGGAAGCCTACTGGAAAGAAGACACTGAATAAAACAGAAGACACTGGGACCAAAGCGAATAGAAAAACTAAATGATCAGACAACAAAGGTAGATAAAAGTATTTTATTCATAATTTATTAATTGAAATGTGTCAGCTTTTTGAAATGTGCATCTGTGATATTTTGCCTGTAAATTCAATTCCTTCCTCCACATTAGCAAATATTCATTTGCATATGTATATATGCAAATGATATGCTAATATGCTCCGCCCATTCTTTGCCCCCCCCAAATGAAACAGTCAAACTACGCCTATGGGTTGCACCCTCATCTAGTTGTATATATTTTTCAGATTAATGTGCGTTAAGTTCTCGCCTTTGCGAGGCCCAGTTGACCACTGTTTGTTGTTCTGGGTGAGCCTGAATGCTAGGGATTCTCAACTTGTGAGACTGTAAGTCTGCTTGTCTTCGGAGAAAGCGAGGATACTTCTATAGCAGGTATTCTCTGAGGACAGTAGGTTTCACATTCTCACAATCCCGCCCACCTCCCCTTGGAGTTGTTTTTTTTTTTTTCACTTTTTATTTCAGTTTTTGCTTGTGTGCTAGAGGGTGGGAAGGCGCTCACGCACGCGCGTTGGAGTGGTGCTTGCGCTCCAGGAAGCTCTCGTTCTTTTTCTTTGGTATTCTACCGACCCGGGAAATGCGGGATCGTCTACCCACTTGTGAGAATGTGAAGCCTGCTGTTCTCGGAGAATACCTGCTACAGGTAAGTATCCTCGCTTTATCTAGCTGCAAAGAGAATTCTGTGGCAAATAGATTGAGCAGATTTCTTCAGCCTCACGAATGGTCCCTCTGCATGCCTGTGGCTCATCCAATATTCAAAGAGTGGGAGACCCCAGCAGTAGACCTATTCACTTCTCCTCGGAACAACAAGCTTCCCCGCTTTTGTTCCTGAATCCATTCTCCTAGCCATGTAGCCCCAGATGCCTTCCTGCTCCCTTGGGGAACGGTCTTCTTTCCCCCACTGTCTCTAATTGGGAAAACAGTTCTCAAACTACATCCGGACCAAGGAACCATGATCCTAACTGCTCCCTACTGGCCATATCATATTTGGTTCCCTCTTCTCCTAGAGTTATCATGCAAGGAAACATTGAGGTTAGATCATTTTCCAACCCTTATAACACAGAACAAGGGGTCCCTCCTCCATCCAGACCCTCACGTTCTAGCCCTGACTGCTTGGATTTTGACGACATAGACTTATATTCCTTAAATCTTCCAGATTATGTCTCTAGAATACTCCTAGCCTCTAGGAAATCTTCTATGCAGAAATGTTACTGTTTTAAGTAGAGAAGATTTTCCATCTGGTGTACAGCCAGAGCACTTGACCCTGCTAAGTGCTCTCTTCCTACCCTTATGGAATACCTCCTCCATCTTTCTGATTCTGGCCTCAAAACTAACACAGAGTGCACCTGAGTGCCACTAACACTTTTCACTCTAGGATTGATAATAAGCCAATTTCATTTCATCCCTTGATAGTTATTGTTTATTATTTATTATTTTTCCTATACCATCTCTATTTGCAAAGCAAGGCAGAATGATTTACAATATGCAATATATAATATAAAAACAAAATACTATCTAAAAGAACTCCATAAAATTATAGGAAAGAAAACAAACATTCCATGCATGTGAGAAACATAGATCATTCACCCAAAATAAAATCAAACAACATAACCCAAAATATATCATAAAAGACATATTCTGTTGTTCCGTCGCTGCAGGGTACTGCCCAAATGATTTTGTGAAAGGTGACATCACTGGTAGCCAAATGCTAAATGAAAGAAGTAAATTTTTAAAGCAGTGTGAACGAGATTCATGAAAGGCTTATTTCATATCAAACCTCCTATTAAACCACCTCCGGTGGTATTGTATCTCAATGTCATCTTCACAGCTGTCATGAAACTTTAATTTGAGCCACTCCATTCCTGTTCTCTAAAGTTCCTCACGTTTAAAGTATTTTTCTTACTAGCACTTACTTCTGATAGGAGAGTAGGTGAACTTCAAGCCCTGGTGGCAGACCCACCTTACACCAGGTTTTACCACAACAGGGTTGTTTTCTGAACCAACCCCAAATTCCACACTAAAGTGGTATCAGAGTTCCACCTCAATCAGTCCATTGTACTTCCTGACTTCTTCTCTAAGCCACACTCTCATTCTGGAGAAACAGCATTGCATACTTTAGAATGCAAGCATGCTCTAGCTTATTATCTGGAGTGTACAAAACCTCATAGGAATTTCTCCCAGCGTTTTGTATCCTTAAACGCTATCAGAATAGGGATTCCCATCACCAAACGTACTGTCTTGACTTAGCTGGCTGACTGTCAGGCTTATTTTCGAAAAAGAAGGGCACCCATCTTTCGACACAAATCGGGAGATGGGCGTCTTTCTCTCAGGGTCGCCCAAATCAACATAATTGAAAGCCGATTTTGGGCGTCCCCAACTGCTTCCCGTCGCGGGGATGACCAAAGTTCCAGGGGGCGTGTCGGAAGTGTGACTGAGGCGTGCCTAACAGATGGGCGTCCTCGAACGATAATGGGAAAAAAGAAGGGCGTCCCTGACGAGCACTTAGCTGACTTTACTTGGTCCATTTTTTCTTTCAACCAGTCCGTGAAAAGGTGTCCGAACTGACCAGATGACCACCGGAGGGAATCGGGGATGACCTCCCCTGACTCCCCCAATGGTCACTAACCTCCTCCCACCCTCAAAAAAGCAACTTCAAAAACTTTTTTTGCCAGCCTGAAATGTCATACTCAGGTCCATCGCAGTAGTATGCAGGTCCCTGGGAGGGGAGGTGTGTGTGGAGGCATAGCGAAGGCGTGGACGTCCTTCATTCAAACATTTTGGACGTCCTGAACTGCCCTCCCCCCCACAGGGACGGCCAAATTTCAAGGGAGTGGAATGGAGGAGTGGCCTAGTGGTTAGAGCACTGGTCTTGCAATCCAGAGGTGACCGGTTCAAATCCCACTGCTGCTACTTGTGATCCAAAATCCAAATAAATAAATAAAGGGGGTGTCAGAGGCATAGCAAAGGCATGAATATCCTCACAGAAACATCCACATTTTGGACGCCCTCAACTGCCCGTCGCAAGGACAGAGGCATAGCGAAGGACGTCCTTCACCCATACTCTTAAAAAAAAAAAAAAAAAAAAAAGACATCCCTGACGAGCACTTGGACGTTTTCACCTGGACTTGTGTTTTTCTATGGTTGTAGAGGGCAACTTATTTAAGGTTGTAGACGGCTATTCTCCAAGGACAAGCAGGCTGAATATTCTCAATAATGGGTCGTCGTCTGCAATGGCCCAGTTCACCGGAACCTCAAAACAAAAGAGAAGTCTCTGGATCGCTCTGTCGCGCGGCCCAAGCACACCGCGCATGCGCAAACGGGTTCCCACCCGCGACACAAGCGTGATTTCCCTAGTTTTTTTGATCCGCGATAGGGATCCTTTTTCGGCTCAGGAGATCTGTTTTTTTGGGTGTTTACTGCTTCTTTTTGCCTCTTTTATTTTACTTTTTACAGTGTTTAACTAAAAATTTTAAAAAACAAAAAAACATTTTTTCCTTTATTTTCTTAGTTTTTCTTCCAACCTTTGAAGTTTCCTTATTGTTCATCGTGGCTGCCTTTAGGCCTCTCGATCGGGCTATTTTTTTCCTTTTTTGTGCCTTTTATTTGGCACCATCGAGCCGTTTAATTTTGCAGTCATCGAGGATACCCAGTGGCTTCAAGCGTTGTACTCGGTGCAACCGGACCATCTCGGGATCCGACCCCCACGTGTGGTGTCTTCAGTGCCTGGGGCCCGACCATCTACCAGCTGCCTGTAAGCTGTGTAATTTGATGAAGAAACGGACCCAAGTGGCTCGGGAGGTGCAACGCAAGAAACTTTTTTCTGAGCGGTCCAGCCCTTCGACGTCGGCATCGACATGAGTAACGAGGTCGGTGGCTTCGACGTCGAGGGAAGCATTGACATCGAGAGTGCAGGTAATTTCTGCTGAAAGACCACACTGCGCTGGGAGCAGCGAGGCATCAAGCGAGTCTCCACCTGTCTCGAGGCCTACTGCTATGCAGGCCCCCCGGGACTGAGCTTCGTCAGTCCCGGCCCCGAGGAGACGTGAGGATTCCACGTCCTCCTCTTCGGTACTGAGGAGTCTCGATGATGGGCATCGAGCGAAGGCTAAGAAGCACCGTCATTGTTCTCCTTCCATGCACGGTACCGAGAGCTCCGGGGAGCCGAGGGAGTCGGCACCTGAGAAGCGTCGGTGCCGGGAGGACCGCTCACCCTCCATACAAGAAGTGCCGATGCATCGGTCATCCGGCAGCCTGGTACCAGCTCTCGGGCCCCCTCAGATTCTGCAACCGACTCCTGCACCGGCCCCCCCAGCCTTTTCTGATGGAAGCTCTCGATGAGCGTATCAGGGCCCTTCTTCTGGAGCTTCTGGAAGGGTTGCAGCGCCAGTCTGCCTCGGTGTTGGGATTGCTTGCGCCTTCTGTAACGACTGCGGAGGTGGCATCTGGCCCATCGCCTGTGGTGAGGTCCCCATCCTCGGTACTGCTTGCAGTATCAGCGTCGGCTGCCATCCGGGTCGATTCCCCCTCGACGTCAGTGGAGGAAGCTTCACCAGAGTCCAGGCAGGGGTCAACTTCTCGACACCCCCCACGAGGTTGTCAATCCTCGACGTCAAGACAGGCTCGGGCTGCTCTTAGAGAGCTTTTGTCCGATACCGATGAGGAGTTCTCATGGGAAGAGGAGGAAGACCCCAGATACTTTTTGGAGGAAAAGTCATGTGGGGTCCCCTCTGATCCTACTCCGCCAATTGAAAGTAGAATGTCTCCATCTGAGTCTTTCTCATCTTTTGTATTGGAAATGTCTAAAGACATTCCATTCCCTATGGAGGTTGTGGATGAGCCCAGGGCCGAGATGCTCGAGGTCTTGGATTATCCTTCTTCGCCTGCTGAGGTTGCAATGGCCCCCCTGCATAATACACTCAGGGAAGTGCTTATGCGGAGTTGGTCGTGCCCTCTTTCTAATCCTGCGGAGGGAGGTTGATATTTTTTCACTAAAGGTGGCCTCTTATAACCTCCAAAACAGATAGAGGATAGAACAGCATACATAAAGAGTATATAAACAGAAAAAGTAACACTGAGCCTTCAAGACTGAGACAACAATGGTTCTTTATTGACAAGTGACCTGACACGGGCAGTGTTTTGGCGCAAAGGGCGCCTGCCTCAGGGGTCAAGGACTCTGTTCTGTAGTACGTAAAGTATCTAGGTCTGATGCCTCAGGTGATGAGAAAGTATCTCATAAAGAAGCGTGTCTGTAAAGGAGTTACAGCCGCAATTTGAAGATAGAGCTCTGTAATATCTGGTTTTTAGAACTGATATTCTAAATAGATAGAAGAGATAAGAAGGCTTCTTACAGAGCTCTATCTTCAAATTGCGGATGTAACTCCTTTACAGACACGCTCCTTTATGAGATACTTTCTCATCACTTGAGGCATTGGACCTAGATACTTTACGTACTACAGAACAGCGTCCTTGACCCCTGAAGCAGGCGCCCTTTGCGCTGAAACACGGCCCATGTCTGGTCTCTTAGGTGAGTTCTTCAAATAGTCCGGTTAGGATACACTCTCAATCTGGTATCCAGGCCTCCAAATTGCCCACCAGGAGCTCAGTCCTTCAGCTCCCAGCACAAACAGGTATTTGCAGAGGAACTCTCCACCCTTCTAAAGGCCAATGCGGTTGAACCCGTTCCACCAGGGGAAGAAGGGCTGGGATTCTATTCCAGGTACTTGTGCAAAAGAAAACAGGGGAGATGCGTCTCATCCTAGACCTAAGGGCCCTGAACAAATTCCTAGTCCAAGAAAAGTTCAGGATGGTTTCCCTGGGCACCCTTCTTCCCATGATTCAGGAAAACGATTGGCTATGCTCTCTGGACTTAAAGGATGCCTATACACACATCTCGATACTCCCAACTCACAAGGAAGTATCTTCGGTTTCGGTTGGGATCTCAGCACTTTCAGTACTGTGTACTGCCCTTTGGCCTCGCATCTGCGCCCAGGGTCTTCACAAAGTGCCTGGCAGTTGTCTCAGCATCACTACACAAACTGGGAGTGCATGTGTTCCCTTATGTCGATGATTGGCTGGTAAAGAGCACCTCGGAGGCAGGAGCTCTACAGTCCCTGAGGATGACTATTCGACTGCTAGAGCTTCTGGGGTTTGTAATCAATTATCCCAAGTCCCACCTTGTCCCGGTTCAGAAATTGGAGTTCATTGGAGCTCTGTTGGACACAAGGACATCTCGAGCTTATCTTCCCCAGGCAAGGGCAGACAATCTCTTGGCCCTAGTGTCGTTGGCTCGAGCGTCTCAACAGATCACAGCTCGGCAGATGTTGAGAATCTTAGGACACATGGCTTTCACAGTTCATGTAACTCCCATGGCACGCCTGCATATGAGATCAGCTCAATGGACTCTAGCTTCCCAGTGGTGCCAGTCCACAGGGGATCTAGAGGATGTGATCCTTCTCCACCGAGTTTTGCAGATCCCTTCAGTGGTGGACCATTCGATCAAATCTGACCTTGGGACGTCCATTCCAAATTCCTCAGCCGCAGAAAGTGCTAACGATGGATGCATCCCTCCTGGGGTGGGGAGCCCATGTGAATGGACTTCACACTCAAGGAGTTTGGTCCTTTCAGGAAAAGGATCTTCAGATATACCTCCTGGAATTACGAGCGATCTAGAACGCTCTCAAGGCTTTCAGAGATCGGCTGTCCAATCAAATCATCCTAATTCAGACAGACAATCAGTTTGCTATGTATTACACCAACAAACAGGGGGGCACTGGATCTCGCCCTCTGTATCAGGAAGCCGTCAGGATGTGGCTTTGGGCGCACCATCCTGTCATATTTCTCGAAGCCACGTATCTGGCTGACAGGTTGAGCAGGATCATGCAACCTCACGAGTGGTTGCTAAGCATGGCCGTTGCCCACAAGATCTTTCGAGAGTGGGGCACCCTATCGGTGGATCTTTTTGCCATCAGATCAATCACAAAGTCCCTCAATTCTGTTCCAGACTTCAGGCCCACGACAGACTAACGTTAGATGCCTTTCTCCTTCATTGGGGGACAGGTCTTCTGTATGCTTATCCTCCCATTCCTCTAGTAGGGAAGACTTTGCTGAAACTCAAGCAAGACCGTGGAACCATGATTCTGATTGCGCCTTTTTGGCCCCATCAGATCTGGTTCCCTATTCTTCTGGAGTTGTCCTCTGAAGAACCGTGGAGATTGGAGTGTTTTCCAACCCTCATCACCCAGAACGAGGGGTCGCTTCTACATCCCAACCTCCAGTCTCTGGCTCTCACGGCCTGGATGTTGAGAGCTTAGAAATTGCCTCTTTATGTCTTTCAGAGGGTGTCTTGCTTGCTTCCAGGAAAGATTCCACAAAAAAGTGTTATTCTTTCAAATGGAGGAGGTTTGCTGTCTGGTGTGACAGCAAGGCCCTAGATCCTTTTTCTTGTCCTACACGAACCATGCTTGAATACCTTCTACACTTGTCAGAGCCTGGTCTCAAAACCAACTCCGTAAGGGTTCACCTTAGTGCTATCAGTGCTTATCATCAACGTGTAGAGGGTAAGCCTATCTCTGGACAGCCTTTAGTAGTTCGTTTCATGAGAGGTTTGCTTTTGTCAAAGCCCCCAGTCAAACCTTCACCAGTGTCATAGGATCTCAAAGTCGTTCTCACCCAGCTGATGAAAGCTCCTTTTGAGCCACTGAGTTCCTGCCATCTGAAGTACTTGACCTGGAAGGTCATTTTCTTGGTGGCTGTTCCTTCAGCTCGTAGAGTCAGTGAGCTCCAAGCCCTGATAGTGGATGCACCTTATATCAAGTTTCATCATAACAGAGTAGTCCTCCGCACTCACCCTATGTTCTTGCCGATGGTGGTGTCAGAGTTCCATCTGAACCAGTCAATTGTCTTGCCAACATTCTTTCCCCATCCTCATACCCACCCTGGTGAAGACAAGTTGCACACCTTGGACTGTAAGAGAGCATTGACCTTTTACGTGGAGCGGGCAAAGCCCTACAGACAGTCTGCCCAGCTGTTTGTTTCTTTTAATCCCAACAGGAGGGGAGTTGCCATCGGAAAATGCACCATCTCTAATTGGCTAGCAGATTGCATTTCCTTCACTTACGCCCAAGCTGGGCTGACTCTGGAGGGCCATGTCACAGCTCATAATGTTAGAGCCATGGCTGTGTCAGTGGCTCACTTGAGGTTAGCCTCCATTGAAGTGATTTGCAAGGCTGTGACGTAGTCTTCACACATTCACATCTCAGTATTGCCTTCAGCAGGATACCCAACGTGACAGTCGGTTTGGGCAGTCGGTGCTGCAGAATTTGTTTGGGGTTTAGAATCCAACTCCACCCTCTTAGGCCCATTTCTGTTTTGTTCCAGGCTGCACTCTCATTTAGTTGTGTTTCTTTTCAGGTCAATCTCTGTTATGTCCTCGCCGTTGCGAGGTCCAATTGACCAATGTTCATTGTTTTGAGTGAGCCTGGGGGCTAGAGATACCCCATCAGTGAGAATATTCAGCCTGCTTGTCCTCGGAGAAAATGAAGATACATACCTGTAGCAGGTATTCTCCGAGGACAGCAGGCTGAATATTCTCACATACCTGCCCTCCTCCCCTTGGAGTTGTTCTTGTTTTTCTGGTTTGTTTTTTATTAAACTAGGGAACTTGCGCTCGTGTTGCGGGCGGGAACTTGTTCGTGCGATGTGCTCGGGCCGTGTGACGGAGCGTTCCAGAGACTTCTCTTTTGTTTTGAGGTTCCGGTCTCCTGGGCTGTCACGGACGATGACCCATCAGTGATAATATTCATCCTGCTGTCCTCGGAGAATACCTGCTACAGGTATGTATCTTCATTTTACACGCAGCTTGTCTGCATGTATGAAGCCGTCTTTGGCATGCGCAGAGCAGCCACGCATAACACTTGGCTGCTATGCACTGGCTTCCCCTCCTTAGGAAGGAAATCGTGTGCAAATGAGCTAACAGCGAGCAGTTCATTTGCATGCGATTTCCTTCATGCATGCCAGTTCCTTTCCGAATCGCTAAGGGATCGGTAAGGGAAGGGCTTTTTCCGTTCAGTTAGTGCATCTGGCTGAAGGTAAGGGAGCTACAGTGGGGGAAATAAGTATTTGATCCCTTGCTGATTTTGTAAGTTTGCCCACTGACAAAGACATGAGCAGCCCATAATTGAAGGGTAGGTTATTGGTAACAGTGAGAGATAGCACATCACAAATTAAATCCGGAAAATCACATTGTGGAAAGTATATGAATTTATTTGCATTCTGCAGAGGGAAATAAGTATTTGATCCCCCACCAACCAGTAAGAGATCTGGCCCCTACAGACCAGGTAGATGCTCCAAATCAACTCGTTACCTGCATGACAGACAGCTGTCGGCAATGGTCACCTGTATGAAAGACACCTGTCCACAGACTCAGTGAATCAGTCAGACTCTAACCTCTACAAAATGGCCAAGAGCAAGGAGCTGTCTAAGGATGTCAGGGACAAGATCATACACCTGCACAAGGCTGGAATGGGCTACAAAACCATCAGTAAGACGCTGGGCGAGAAGGAGACAACTGTTGGTGCCATAGTAAGAAAATGGAAGAAGTACAAAATGACTGTCAATCGACAAAGATCTGGGGCTCCACGCAAAATCTCACCTCGTGGGGTATCCTTGATCATGAGGAAGGTTAGAAATCAGCCTACAACTACAAGGGGGGAACTTGTCAATGATCTCAAGGCAGCTGGGACCACTGTCACCACGAAAACCATTGGTAACACATTACGACATAACGGATTGCAATCCTGCAGTGCCCGCAAGGTCCCCCTGCTCCGGAAGGCACATGTGACGGCCCGTCTGAAGTTTGCCAGTGAACACCTGGATGATGCCGAGAGTGATTGGGAGAAGGTGCTGTGGTCAGATGAGACAAAAATTGAGCTCTTTGGCATGAACTCAACTCGCCGTGTTTGGAGGAAGAGAAATGCTGCCTATGACCCAAAGAACACCGTCCCCACTGTCAAGCATGGAGGTGGAAATGTTATGTTTTGGGGGTGTTTCTCTGCTAAGGGCACAGGACTACTTCACCGCATCAATGGGAGAATGGATGGGGCCATGTACCGTACAATTCTGAGTGACAACCTCCTTCCCTCCGCCAGGGCCTTAAAAATGGGTCGTGGCTGGGTCTTCCAGCACGACAATGACCCAAAACATACAGCCAAGGCAACAAAGGAGTGGCTCAGGAAGAAGCACATTAGGGTCATGGAGTGGCCTAGCCAGTCACCAGACCTTAATCCCATTGAAAACTTATGGAGGGAGCTGAAGCTGCGAGTTGCCAAGCGACAGCCCAGAACTCTTAATGATTTAGAGATGATCTGCAAAGAGGAGTGGACCAAAATTCCTCCTGACATGTGTGCAAACCTCATCATCAACTACAGAAGACGTCTGACCGCTGTGCTTGCCAACAAGGGTTTTGCCACCAAGTATTAGGTCTTGTTTGCCAGAGGGATTAAATACTTATTTCCCTCTGCAGAATGCAAATAAATTCATATACTTTCCACAATGTGATTTTCCGGATTTAATTTGTGATGTGCTATCTCTCACTGTTACCAATAACCTACCCTTCAATTATGGGCTGCTCATGTCTTTGTCAGTGGGCAAACTTACAAAATCAGCAAGGGATCAAATACTTATTTCCCCCACTGTATGTTCCTGGGAGCAATTTGTGAAGTCCACTGCAGTGCCCCTAGGGGGCCCGGTTGGTGTCCTGGCATGTCAGGGGGACCAGTGCACTACGAATGCTGGCTCCTTCTATGACCAAATGGCTTGGATTTGGTCGTTTCTGAGATGGGCGTCCTCGCTTACCATTATTGCCGAAAATCAGAAATGACCAAGTCCTGGGGACGACCATCTCTAAGGTCGACCTAAAGTTGCTGATTTGGGCATCCTCTACTGTATTATCGAAACGAAAGATGGACGCCCATCTTGTTTTGATAATACGGGTTTCCCCGTCCCTTGCTGGAGCCATCCTGCGAGGACATCCCCAGGAAAACTTGGGTGTCCCTTTCGATTATGCCCCTCTGTGCCACCTACATGTATGCTCGGGCTGGGCTGATCCTTCATGGCAGTGTCACCGCTTACAATGTAAGAGCCATGGTAGCTTCAGTAGCCCATTTCTGCTCCATGGAAGTAATTTGCAAGGCAGCAACATGGTCTGCTATCCACACCTTCACTGCTCGTTGTTGTCTGGAGCAGAATTCTAGGCAGTCCTTCAAAATCTTACATAAGAACATAAGAGTAGCCTTGCTGGGTCAGACCAATGGTCCATCTAGCCCAGTCAAAAATACAGAAGAAACCTGTCTTCGCAAAAAACAACAATGGTCAAAAACAGCGAAGATGACACAAAAAAAACGAAAAAAAGGAAAAGAGAAAAAAACAAAAATAAACCAAAGAACAGTAGAGAAAAGAAATTTATAGAAAATGAAAAATACAAAATGTGCAAAAGGAAGAAGAAAAAAAATTATAAAAAATAAAATTGTGAATAAATTGTAAAAATCAAAAAGAATAAGACGACACAAGCAAAATGAAAAAAACTAAATAGATTTATTTAGGTGATATGACTCGACACAGCTGTGTTTCGGCCCAACTGGCCTGCGTCAGGAGTCTGTTACACCATGTATGTATTATCTGGTGATATCAGTCCTTGAAGAGGATTCAATTAAACGCACCTTTATTTAACAACACTCTACCAAGCTGTTTCACAGCTATTCTAGTGAGAGATATATATATATTTTCTGCACCAGAGTCTTCTATAACGATTTTTTTGCCAGACCGTACACACAGCCTTTTTAAAGGTAGAGTGTTGTTAAATAAAGGTGCGTTTAATTGAATCCTCTTCAAGGACTGATATCACCAGATAATACATACATGGTGTAACAGACTCCTGACGCAGGCCAGTTGGGCCGAAACACAGCTGTGTCGAGTCATATCACCTAAATAAATCTATTTAGTTTTTTTCATTTTGCTTGTGTCGTCTTATTCTTTTTGATTTTTACAATTTATTCACAATTTTATTTTTTATAATTTTTTTTCTTCTTCCTTTTGCACATTTTGTATTTTTCATTTTCTATAAATTTCTTTTCTCTACTGTTCTTTGGTTTATTTTTGTTTTTTTCTCTTTTCCTTTTTTTCGTTTTTTTTGTGTCATCTTCGCTGTTTTTGACCATCTAGCCCAGTACCCTGTTTTCGAAAGAGTGGCCAAGCCAGGTCACAAGTGTCTGGTAGAAGCCGAAATTGTGGCAACACTCCATACTACAAATCGTAGGGCAACCATTTGCTTCCCCATGTCTGTCTCAATAGCAGACTATCGACCTTTCTTCCAGGAATTTGTCCAAACCATTTTTTAAACCCAGATACACTAACCGCTGTTACCACATCCTCCGGCAAAGAGTTCCAGAGCTTAACTGTTCGTTGAGTGAAAAAATATTTCCTCCTATTTGTTTTAAAGTATTTCCATGTAACTTTCTTGAGTGTCCCCTAGTCTTTGTACTTTTGGAACAAGTAAAAAATCGATTTACTTCTACTCATTCTACACCACTCAGGATTTTTCTAGACCTCAGTCATATCTCCCCTCATCCGTCTCTTTTCCAAGCTGAAGAGCCCTAACTTCTTTAGCCTTTCCTCATACGAGAGGAATTCCATCCCCTTTATCATTTTGGTCGCTCTTTGATTTTTTTCTAATTCCGCTATATCTTTTTTGAGATACTGCGACCAGAACTGAATGCAGTACTCAAGGTGCAGACACATCATGGAGTGATACAAAGGCATTATAGTATTTTCGGTCTTATTCACCATCCCTTTCCTAATAATTCCTAGCATCCTGTTTGCTTTTTTGGCTGCCACCACACACAACAGAAGATTTCTGCGTTTTATCTATGACAATACCCAGATCTTTTTCTTGAGTGCTAACCCCCAATGTGGACCCTAGCATCAGATAACCATGATTTGGATTTTTTTACTACTTGAATGCTAACTCTTCCCTCCAGCCCTTTTTTCTACCAAGCTCACTTTCTCCTTAGTTGCCAAGATTATAATTAAATTTTTGAGCCTAGCAGCTAGCTAGTGAGTCTCGCTTGTGAGAATATTATGCCTTCTTGTCCTCTGAGAAACCAAAGTTACTTACCTGTAGCAGGTAACATAATACTAACATAGTAGATGGCGGCAGAAAAAGACCTTCATGGTCCATCCAGTCTGCCCAACAAGATAACTCACATGTGCCACATTTTGTGTATACCTTACCTTGATTTGTACTTGTCTTTTTCAGGGCACAGACCGTATAAGTCTGCCCAGCACTATCCCCGCCCCCTCAACCACCAGCCCCGCCTCCCACCACCGGCTCTGGCACAGATCATATAAGTCTGCCCAGCACTATCCCCGCCTCCCAACCACCAGTCCCGCCTCCCACCACTGGCTCTGGCACAGACCCCATACTCACCCCCATTTGGGAATCTGCTACCAGAGGCAGGTTAGAGCCTCACACCACAGTGCTGTTCTCTGATGACAGTAGGCATATTCTCACATCCCTCCCACCTTCCCTGGGAGTTGTCTTCTTAGCTTTAGTATTATACTGCTGGTCTCATGCTCAAGCATCAGGTAGAAGGGCACCCGCGCATGAACAGTGAGCGTACTGCCTTAAAGTTTAAAGTGACAGTTCACTATGGCAGCTTCTGCACCGGGCTCTTTGGATGATGTCATCCACATGTGAGAATATATTCCTGCTGTACTTGGAGAACACCTGCTACTGGTAAGTAACTTGCTTTTTTAGTTTGTAACTGCCACTTCTCCAAGAATAAGCAGGATATAATAGCCATATATGTGGTGTGACATCATCTGATGGAGCCCGCATGGGAACATTTACTGCTTATTCACAAAAACATTTTAGAATGTTGCACTGTGAATGCGTCTTCCTGCCTGCTGCTGTAGCGCAGGACCTAGGCAGTCACTTTTTTTTCTCAGAGTGAGTCAGTTGCAACTTTTCTGTGCTCCCTAGAGCTCATGTCAAAATTTGGTTTCCATGATTTTTGCAGGTTTTTTTTCTACCCAGTGTCTAAGTCCTGTCGTCTGTTGCGCAAGGACCATTTACTGTTCCTTTTTTTTTATTTGCCTAGAAAGGTTTTTCAGCCATTTTAAGATTATTTTTCTTTTCTTTTCCGCTGCCTGTTTAGGTCATATTTAGGCCTTGGACACCTGACCAAAATTGAGTCGTTTGATTTTGCTTCAGTTATTTTTCCTGACATGTCATGGTAACATAGTAGATGATGGTAGATAAAGACCTGAACGGTCCATCCACTCTTCCTAAACAAGATAAACTCATAGTATAAGGTATGATGTGATACTACATATACATTCTTTTTTTTTTAAATAATTTTTATTTATAAATTTTCAAACAATGAACCAATAAAGAAAAGAGTAAACCATGAAAATAACTTCTGATAATGTGGGGATACAATTGTATGACATTAAAGCACAATAAACCATAAGACTTCACAAGATAAATCAAGTAGTGCATGGGAGTAGGAGTTGGGAGGAGCAACATCAGGGGTATAGGTGAGAAGGGAAGGGGATAAAGAAAGGGTTAAGAGAAGGGTTTAGAAGATGAGGAAGAAAAGCAATAAGAATCAAGTGGTGACCATATTTTCTGAAATGTAGATAAGGATCCCCTTTTAAAGGCTATTATTTCCTCGTATTTTCTAAACAAACAAATAATGGCCTCACCATTCATAAAAGGAGACATTTGAGTTGTTTTCCAGTGAAGGATAATAATAATAATAATTCCCCAACGTCATATCCTTAAGCTTCTACGCCCCAAAGGTGATTGATCTGACTCTGTCTTCCTTAACTATTCACAATGTAACCCATAATCATAATGTAACAAATTGTACTTCCATCATTTACAATGTATTGTAAGCCACACTGAGCCCGCAAATAGGTGGGAAAATGTGGGATACAAATGCAATTAAATAAATAAATAAATAAATGATCTCTCATCCCCCATATTTCCACATTACTCATACATTTACTCACAGAAATATGTACACCATGTGCCTTTGTGTCTTAAAACTGCCCTTAAGCTTCCCATTGTCTCCTCCCAATGTCTCAATGTTGATGTCCCATTGTGATATTCCTAATGATAATTCGATTATCTCGCATAACTTGTACAATATAACCCATAACCAAGTTGTAACAAATGTATTTTTATTATTCATATCTTATTGTAAGCCACACTGAGCCCGCAAAGAGGTGGGAAAATGTGGGATACAAATGCAAACAATAAATAAATAAATAAATAAATATGGATAGCAAGTGTGATCATCAAGTTGAACAGTTTAGCAGAATCAGAGGAAATTGGAATGCCAGGTGTGGAATAGCGTAGAATGATGATCTTATAGGTAAGTTTGTCGGATATTGCAAATATAGATTTGATTATGCCCCATACTTGAGACCAATATGATACCAAATTTGTACAATGAAAAAGCATATGAGATAATGAGCCAGTGTCTTTTTGACAGGACCAGCAGGACTCTGAGGAATCCTTTGATATTTTAGAGAGTTCAGCTGGAGTCCAATAAATTTGTGCATGGTGAAGTAGGCAGATTGAAGTAGCGCTGCAGAGAGAGACGGTCTCAGAAGCAGTTATGGAGATGTTAAGTTCTTTTTCCCATTCTGATATAAGGTGAGAACAGTGTTGTTGTTTAAGGGATTTTATATATTTGTAAACCTTAGATGCTGATATAGGAGCCATTAGTAGGATTTGGCAAAAGGATGAGAATTTAGACGAGGTACATTGTCTGTGTTGTGGAGAGGGATAAAGTAGTTCAATTGATTTAGCTAGTTAAGTCCAGTAGTCCAAATGTTCTGGAAAGATATTAAACTGTTGACATAATTCCTGAAAAGAAACTAGGTTATTAATCATTCTCCGAGGACAAGCAGGCTGCTTGTTCTCACTGATGGGTGACGTCCACGGCAGCCCCTCCAATCGGAACACTTTCTAGCAAAGTCCTTTGCTAGTCCTCGCGCGCAGATGCGCACCGCGCATGCGCGGCCGTCTTCCCGCCCAAACCGGCTCGTGCCGGCCAGTCTTCTTTTGTCCGCGCTCGATATGGTCGTGCTTCGCCGTTCGCGCCCTAAAGTTGACCTCGCGCGTCGTTTATCGACTTCGTTCTTAAAAAAAAAAAAAAAGGTGTCGGAAGAAGACCTTTATGGTTTTCTCCCTTCCCGTACTTCCAGTTTTTGCCCCGGTAAGTTTTCTTTCGTCGTCGGGGTAGGCCCTATTTAGGCCTCGGTCGAAGTTTTTCTTCCCCCTATTTTGTGGTGCCATTTTCGCCATTTCGAATTTTGATCTCGCCGGCGTGATTTTTCCGCCCATGACATCAAAGTCTTCCAGCGGCTTCAAGAAGTGCACCCAGTGCGCCCGGGTAATCTCGCTCACTGACAGGCACGCGTCGTGTCTTCAGTGTCTGGGGGCTGGGCACCGCCCTCAGGCCTGTAGTCTGTGTTCTCTTTTGCAAAAGCGGACTCAGGTAGCGAGGTTAGCCCAGTGGAACGTTCTGTTCTCGGGCTCTTCGTCGGCATCGGCACCGGGAGTATCGACTGCTTCGACATCGTCGGCGCCCGGACCTTCATCCTCGCCCCCGATTGCATCGAGTGCATCGAGGCATCGGCCCTCTGCATCGGGGCGACATCGGAGGGCTGCGTTGGCGTCAGTGGTATCGAGACCTCCTCGTCTGCTGATGTCGTCGGACGGTGGTGCTTCGTCTGGAGTGCAGGTGAGGGCTGTCCATTCCCCTGCTGGTGGCGGTGAGCCTTCGGGTGGGTCTCCCCCTACCCTGAGGGCTCCTGCGGTACAGCCCCCCCGAGACCGACCCTCTTCGGCCTCGGCCCCGAGGAAGCGACGGCTGGATTCTACGTCCTCCTCGTCGGTGCCGGGAAGCTCCGGTGACGTGCTTCGTTCCAAAAAAATCGAAGAAGCATTGTCACTGGTCCCCTTCCCGTGTCGGCACCGAGAGCTCTGGGTCGCCGAGGGAGTCGGCACTCAGTAAGCATCGGCACCGAGAGGACCGCTCGCCCTCTGTTCAAGAGGTGTCGATGCGCTCCCCTTTGGACAGCCCGGAACAGCCTCCACGCCCGGAACAGGTTCTGAGATCGACTCCTGCATCGGCTTCCATGTCTTTTTCCACAGCCGCTCTGCACGAGAGCCTCCGGGCCGTTCTCCCAGAGATCCTGGGAGAGCTATTGCGCCCTACCCCTCCGGTACCGGGGGTGCTTGCGCCACCAGTACCGTCGAGCGAGGCGCCGGCTGGCCCATTGTCCGGGGTGAGGTCTCCGACATCGGTGCCGCTTGCGGTACCGAGTGCGGTAGCCTCCCAGGAAGGCTCCACGAATACGTCGGCGGAGGGAGCTTCGCCGGTGCGGGCGAGGGAGTCTACCTCTCGACGCTCCCACCGTGGCCGTGGTTCCACGGAGTCGAGCCGGGCACGGTTGCAGACACAGGTCCGTGAACTTGTGTCTGACACCGATGGTGAGGCCTTACACCAAATTTCATCATAACAGAGTAGTCCTCCGCACTCACCCTAAGTTCTTGCCGAAGGTTGTGTCGGAGTTCCATCTGAACCAGTCAATTGTCTTGCCAACATTCTTTCCCCGTCCTCATTCCTGCCCTGCTGAACGTCAGCTGCACACATTGGACTGCAAGAGAGCATTGGCCTTCTATCTGGAGCGGACACAGCCCCACAGACAGTCCGCCCAATTGTTTGTTTCTTTTGATCCCAGCAGGAGGGGAGTGGCTGTGGGAAAACGCACCATATCCAATTGGCTAGCAGATTGCATTTCCTTCACTTACGCCCAGGCTGGACTGGCTCTTGAGGGTCATGTCACGGCTCATAATGTTAGAGCCATGGCAGCGTCGGTAGCCCACTTGAAGTGAGCCACTATTGAAGAGATTTGCAAAGCTGCGACGTGGTCATCTGTCCACACATTCACATCTCATTACTGCCTGCAGCAGGATACCCGACGCGACAGTCGGTTCGGGCAGTCAGTTCTTCAGAATCTCTCCGGGAATTTTTATTTTTAAATGCTCCCAGGTTCCAATCTAATTCATGTGTAATGTGGGATAAAATGCCATAAATAAGTAAATAAATAGAAACTCTGAACGTTGAGCACCTGATTCCCATGACATGATGTCTGTTTTAGAAGCCCTTTACCAGGAGAAAAAAAAAATCTCTGCACCAATAGCAGGGTTAGGTGTCCCTATAACCAGCCTCTCCAAATTACACACTGATTACGATTTATAACAAATTACTACTCTACCTATGAAAAGTTATGTGTACATCCCTATGCAGAAGAATTGAACTTTTTTTTTTTACAGTATCCTCCCCACCCCACCTACCTATTACAGACTTCCTCCCCGCTCCCCCGAGCCGAAGGGTCCCACTCCCAGTGCATATCTGAAGGCAGCGTCCCTGGTGGTCTTGTGGATTCTTCGGGGCAGGAAATATCCCCAATCTTTCCTGCCCACTGCTAGCGCTGACCCTCCTCCTGCCGCATCTTCTTTAAAATGGCTGCCGAGACTTTCAAGGGCGACCTCGCAAGACATCTACTTCGTCTTTCTTCTCTCCCCTCCATCCATATGCATCTCCTTCCTCTCTCTTTCCTCTCATCCATCCATGTCCAGCTTTTTTCCTTCCCCCCCCCCCTCCATTTTATTTATTTATTTGTAGCATTTGTATCCCACATTTTCCCACCAATTTGCAGGCTCAATGTGGCTTACATTTGCCGTCATGGCGGTTGCCATTTCCGGGTAACAGAATTACAAATGGAGTTGCGTTAAGGTGCATACATATATGGTAACATCGATGAAACATATCATACGTGAAACAGTTCATGGTATGTATATATATATATTGTAAGCCCGCAGGGGTGCTCTCCAGTGTGCAGTGGCCCTCTAGTGGCTCCTGCCCAGCCTTACCAGCCCTTTGCTTCAGGGAACCACCTTGAGACCAAACTTCTCTGTGTCGCCGTTGACTCGGGCCTCTATGTTTGGTCCTCCCCTTTCCCTCAGGGTGACCTCTTCATTAACCTTCAGTCCTGGCCCGGTCTCCCCGCTGTATCTCCTGGTAACCGACCCACCTTACCAGTTTTTCTGGTGGGGCCCCCTGGTCACCCTTCTCTGGAAGATAGCGCGGATTCCTTTGCTTACAGAAGTATGCAGATTAGCTGATTACATGTAAATTCAGTTTATTGGAACTATGCTCCAGTCTAGTGGGAACCTGGCTTTCCAACTATTATTCTTTTACTGCAAATTCACTCCCCTGAGACCATTTACTGTGGGACACCTGGGTCTCAGGGTATAACAGCCTCCATCCCTGGATAGGACCTTCTTTACTCACATTAACCTTACGGTCCTATCCTCCACCCCACGGCTGTTTGTTCACTTTAAACCTTTCCCAGTTCCAACCTCCATACTTTGGGGTCTTCCCTTACCCCAGGACTTTCAGCCTGCTTCAGCTTCTCAGACACACAGTCCTTCCTCCTCAGCCCTGGGACACACAGTTCAGGCTTCCGGCCTCTAGGCTCCCATCTTCTCTCCCTCGGGCAAAACTCCCTCCTCTACTGAGAGGAAGCTATTTATGAGGTGTCCAATAAACCTCCCCACCTCTTGAGACCTCGCCCCTCTGGTTCCAGAAAGATCTGGCCTAGAAGTCTCTTATCACTCCCCCAGCTATCTCTCTGGAGCTCCCTCTAGTGACCAGACTGGGCATTTTCCCGGTTTTCAGTGGGAGAGCGCCCTCTGGCGGCCTCCTCAAGTAAGGGCAGACACTGTGGTTATCACAATATATATACCATGTGCATACATACATAGTGAAGAGGTTCTTGAGTGATGATTGGAAATATAACATACATTAGGTCATCGACTATGGAGAGACCATGTTCGACATTAGGATTGAAGTGATATTGTTTGTTCACTAATAGTAAAGAGGTTAATCAGACAAGTGAGAAGATTTTGGTTGTGTCTGGGTCATGTATAGTCTTATTATTAGTATTTAGGATGTTTTCAGTAGCCTTCGGAAGATGGTTAGGTCTTGCGTTGTTTTTATGGCTTTCGGTAGTGCGTTCCATAGCTGGGTACAAATGTATGAGAAGCTGGTCGCATATGTGGATTTATATTTTAGCCCTTTGCAGCTAGGGTAGTGGAGATTGAGGAATGTACGTGCTGATCTTTTTGCGTTCCTAGTAGGCAAATCTATAAGTCTGACATGTAGGTCGGGGCTTCTCCGTGAACAATTTTATGGACCAGGGTACAAACTTTGAATGCAATTCTTTTAGTGGGAACCAGTGTAGCTTTTCTCTTAGGGGTTTGGCGCTTTCGTATTTCGCTTTCCCAAAAGTTGAGTCTAGCTGCTGTATTTTGAGCAGTTTGAAGCTTCTTAATGATTTGTTCTTTGCATCCGGCATAGATGGCATTGCAGTAATCTAGATGGCTTAGCACCATTGATTGTACTAGGCTCCGGAATACTTCTCTTGGGAAGAAAGGTTTGATCCTTTTAAGTTTCCACATTGAGAAGAACATTTTCTTTGCTGTGTTTTTCGCATGGTCTTCGAGTGTGTGATTTCGGTCAATTGTGACTCCCAGAATTTTCAAACTATCTGAGATCGAGAGGTTGTAGTCTGGGGTATTTATGGTATTTGTTTTGTTTGTATTGTATTGTGAGGATAAGATGAGACGTGTTTTTTCTGCGTTTAGTTTTAGTTGGAATTCGTCCGCCCATGAGTTCATTATTTGGAGGCTGTGTGTGATTTCATTTGTGATTTCAGTTATATCTTGTTTGAATGGGATGTATATCGTGACATTGTCTGCATAGATGTAAGGGTTGAGTCCTTGGTTGGAGAGCGATTTGGCTAATGGCATCATCATTAAGTTAAAAAGAGTTGGTTAGAGCGGTGATCCTTGTGGAACTCCACATTCAGGTTTCCAAGGAGTTGATGTTTTGAGTTTGATATCACTTGATAGGTTCTTGTTGTTAGGAAGCCTTCGAACCATCTAAGTATGTTTCCTCCAATCCCGAAGTAATCCAGGATGTTCGAGAGTATTTGGTGGCTGACCTTATTGAACGTGCTGGACATGTCAAATTGTAGGAGAAGCACATTGTTTCCTGTTGCAATTAATTGTTTAAATTTGGTTATGAGAGTGGTTAGAACTGTTTCCGTGCTATGGTTGGATCGAAATAGTGACTGTGATTCATGTAGTATAGTGACTTTGTTTAAGTAGTTGGTAAGTTGTTTGGTTACCATACTTTCCATTAGTTTAACTACCAGGGGAATTGATGCTACTGGTCGATAGTTGGTTGTATCGTTTAATTTTTTTCTTTAAGTCTTTGGGTATAGGGGTAAGAAGTATATTTCCTTTGTCCTTGGGGAAGAGTCCCTGTTGCAACATGTAGTTCATGTGTGATGTAAGGTCAGTTATGAAGCATTGGGGGGCTAGCCTTATTAGGTTGATGGGACAGATATCCAATTTGGAATGGGTTTTGCAGAATTTGTTGAGTGCTTGAGTGATGTTTTCTTCGGTTAGCAGATCGAAGTTAGTCCAGGTTTGATCTGCTGGGTATTCACCGGGGGTTGGGTCCAAGCATTCCATGAATTTTTCGTGATCAGTGGTATTGAGTGGTAATGTGGATTGCAGTTTTATAATTTTCTCATTAAAGTATTTGGCCAAGTTGTCTGCCTATGGGATGTCTGTGCCGTCCGTGGTCATTGGTGTGGTGTCTATTACCTTGTTCACAAGTTGGTAGAGTTTATGTGCATCTTTGTGGTCTGGTCCTATTTTGGTTTTGTAGTATGCTCTTTTGGTTTGTCTTATTGAGTATTTGTATTTTCTTTGTAATTGTTTCCATGCGTTGAGTGTGTATTCGTCTTTCATTTTTTTCCATGCTCATTTGAGTCTCCTAACATGTGTTTTCAGTGATTTCAGTTCTTCGTTAAACCAAAGTATTGAGTTTTGTCTACGTGTAGTTCTTGTTCGTAATGGTGCAATTATGTCTAATGTGTTCTTACATTTGTCATCCCAGTTTAGTAGGTAATGTTTGGAATCTGTTTGTGTCATCCAATCATTGCTGTAAATTTGCTGCCAGAATGTTACAGGGAGGGGAATAATCGAATGGCGCCGGCGAAATACATGGCCGGCGATGTATTTTGGCAGCGCCGCAAACAGCTGGCCAGACCCGTATTTTTGAAAAAGATGGCCGGCCATCTTTTGTTTCGATAATACGGTTCCGGCCAGCCAAATGCATTGGATTTGGCTGGGGTTTGAGATGGCCAGCCTCGTTTTTTAGCGATAATGGAAAGTTATGTCGGCCATCTCAAACCCCGGCCAAATTCAAGGCATTTGGCCGTGGGAGGAACCAGCATTTTTAGTGCACTGGCCCCCCTGACATGCCAGGACACCAACCGGGCTCCCTAGGGGTCACTGCGGTGGACTTCAGAAAAGCTCCCACGTGCATAGCTCCCTTACTTTGGGAGCTGAGCCCCCCAATCCTCCCCCCAAAACCCACTATCCACAAATGTACTGCACCCACTAAAACTGCTCCAGGGACCTGCATACAGCCTCTAGGACTGATTGCTGCTGTATAACTTTGGCACACCAGTTCACACCTGAAGACTAATCTCTCTGAAAAAGTCCTTTCTTGAAATAACCACGTTTACTCACAGTTAACTGCAGATCAGAGGTTGTGCCCCACTGGCAAAGAGTCCCCTGGTACTAAGATTAGCAGTAGGTCAGAGCTGGCACAGTGGTGTACAATGCCCTCTTTCAGCACCATTCAAGGTAAGAACTACGTTCTCTGACGTGGGTAACACAGGAAAGGGATCTAAAACAGTCTTACAAAAATGGCCACTACCGCATGGACTACAACAGGAAACAAAACAGGGCACACTCTGACCCAGTAAGCAGGGGGAAAAGCAGAGCCTACCAACTATCAATACCTATACCCACCACAATGCATTGCTGATGTGACTCTGCAGTGCAAATAACAGAAAAGGTGCCACACTCACCCCAGAGCCACATCACAAGCAGGCAAAGGCTGTCGGAGGACAGAACACATTCTGCTGTCATGAAGGTGGGTATGGCATTTGAGGCTGGCATACAGGCTGGCAAAAAAGTATTTGTAACCTGTTTTTTATGCTGGGAGGGGGTTGGTGACCACTGGGGGAGTACGGGGAGGTCATCCCCGATTCCTTCCGGTGGTCATGTGGTCAGTTCGGCCACCTTTTTGAAGCTTGGACCTGAAAAAAAAGGGACCAAGTAAAAGCGGCCAAATGCTCTTCATCGTCGGGTTTTTTTTTTCCCAATATGGGCTAAAGCCGACCATTTCGTAACCCCGCCCATGCTCGCCCATGTCCCGCCTTCGCGTCGCTGCCAGCATGCCCCCTTGAACTTTTGCCAGCTCTGCGATGGAAAAGCGGCAATGGTGTCAAAATAGCGGCTTTCGATTATACCGATTTGGCCGCTTTTGCGAGATCGCCGGCCATCTCCCGATTTGTGGCGGAAGATGGCCGGCGATCACTTTCGAAAATGAGCTGGAGGATCAATTTGGCCTCTCGTGGTATAGGTTGTTGGTTTTTGCTTGAGGTGCATACCTTTTTTCTTCCACTGTAGGGTGGAGTTTAGTTTATAGTGATCTGACCATGGTATGTCCGACCATTTTGTATCTGTTAGTATAAGGTTTAGGTCTGAGGATAGTTTATGTGTAATGAGGTCAATTGTGTGTCCTTTGACATGGGTGGCTTGCATATTGGGCCAGCTAAGGTCCCATAGTTGTAGGAAGTCTTTGCATTCACGTGTATTTGTTGCTTTAGGGTCTTCGAGGTGTATATTTATGTCTCCAATAACAAGTATATTGGGATTTGAAACACAGTTGTTCGATATGAAATCCATGAAATGTGAATGACAATCTTGCCATTTACCTGGTGGTCTATAAAATAAGACAATGTTTAGGCTGTCAAGCAGGTTAGTATGGTTAATTCTGACTGAGGCGATTTCAAGATCTGGTGTTATAGACTCAGCTGTTGTTGTTACATTGAAGTGGGATCTATAGATTAATGCTAGTCCTCCGCCTCTTTTTTCTCTCCTTGTCCAATGAGTAATTTTGTAGCCCGGGGGGCAGAGTTCCAGAATTATGGGATCCTTGAGGTCTTGGATCCAGGTTTCGCTGATGAGTAGTAGGTCAAGATTGTCTGCTGTGATCCAGTCTGTTATAATTGTTGTTTTGTTGACTACTGATCTGGCGTTTATGTATCCTATTTGAATTATTTGGTAAGGGTCCACTTTTGATGTTGTGTTGATTTTGATTAGTTGTTGTTCCTTTGTTTTAGTAGGACCCTTGTCTCCTTTTGTTGTAGTTGTCTGCGTGTTGGTGGTGCATGATCCATGCCCAGCATTTCTCCTCTCTCCATCCTTCCATCCATGTTCCATCTCACTTCCTCTCTCTTCCCTCCCCTCCATCCATGTCCAGCATTTCAACTCTCTCCCCTCCACTACATCCATGTGCATCTCCTTCCTCTGTCTGCCCTCCCCTCCATCCATGTCCAGAATTTCTCCTCTCTCCCCTAAATCCATGTGCATCTTCTTCCCTCCCCTCCATTCATGTCCAGCCTTTCTGCTTCCTCTGTCTTCCCTTCCTCCCCTCCATCCATGTCCAGCATTTCTCCTCTCTCCCTTCCCCTCCATCCATGTGCATCTCCTTCCTGTCCTCCCTCTTCTCCATCCAGGTCCAGCATTTCTCCTGCCCTCCCCTCCATCCATCCATGTCCAGCAACTCTCCTCTCTCCCCTGTCCGCCCTTCCCATCCATGCCCAATGATTCTCCTCTGCCCCTATCCTTCCCTCCCATCCATGTCCAGCAATTCTCTTCTCTTTCCCGGCCTCTTCTCACATCCATATCCAGCGATTCTCCTTTGCCCCCTATCCTTCCCTTCCATCCATGTGCAGTGACTCGCCCCAGCCTCCACCTGCCCCCCTTTTCAGCCCCTGAGTTCCAGTTCCAACCCCAGCGCTGGCTCACCTGCCTGCCTTCAGCTCCCCGATAGCCCTCCTTTGCTTCCTGCCGTCACCCTGCCTTTAAATATTTTATTTTACCTCAAGTTGTGGCGGCGGCACTGAAAGCAGCAGCAGGCTCGGCTCACCTCCAGCCTTCCCTTCCATCTCAATGTCCCGCATTCTTCTGATGTATTTCCTGTTTCCGCGAGGGCGGGACACTGAGAGGGAAGGGAAGGCTGGAGGCGAGGCGGCAGGAAGGAAAGGAGGGCAGTCGGGAAGCTGAGGGTGGGCAGGTGAGCTGGTGCTGGGAGTCTGTGACTCTGCAGCTCACGGGGTGTGGGGGAGGAGAGGCAAGCTGGTTTGCATTCACAGAACAACCGGCTTGCAAGATGCCAAAAAATTTAACAACCAGCTCTTGAGAGCCGGCTCCAGCACACCACTGATTATGATCATTATTTTTCAGATATTGTTTTTCGAGAGATTTGATTTCTTTTTCTAGCAGATCCATTTTTTTTATGTATACCCGCAGAGTAGTTTCTTATAATGGTGGCTTTGTAGGCATCCTACCATATGTTAATGGGGGAGTTACAAATTGGGGTATTATTGAAATAATCTTCAGTAGACTATTTTAATAATGCTACAAATGATTCATTATGTAGTAGGGTGGGGTTAAATCTCCTCATTGCAGGTTTTGTGGGAGGAGAGATGTCTGTAAAAGTTAAGGAAATAGCAGTGTGATCTGAGATAATTTTTCTATGTATTTGGGAATTGGTTACAAAGGGTAATATGGATTTGGAAATCAGAAAATTGTCAATTCTGGGATAGCTTAAATGGGGAGAGGAGAAAAAAAAAATGAAGTCTTTTTCTGTGGGGTTGAACAGTCTCCATATATCTACTAAACCCAAAGAGGTTTTGAGAGAGTAGATGACAAGGCTTGCTTTGGTTGGATTATATGGGCAGGAAGATTGCCTGTCTAAGAGGGGATCTAGGGTTTGATTAAAGTCTCCACCAAGAATTGTGGGATTGGAATGAGAACTTGTGATTTCTGAGGCAAGTTGATGGAAAAATTCAGGAGAATCTTTGTTAGGGGTGTAAACATTAAATAGAGTGATTGTAGTGTTATTGATCATAATATCCACTTTGACCCATCTACCCTCAACATCAAATGATTGTTTAGTGATGGTAATTGGAAGAGATTTCTTGTGGGGAATGGCTACTCCGTTTTTTTAATGAACTGCAGCAGAGTATGCGCAGAGTGAGAAATTTTTATCATGAAGATGTTTGACATCAAAATCTAAAAGGTGAGTTTCCTGAATGAAAGCCAGATCTGTATTTAATTTATGCAAATAGATTAAAAGTTTCTTCCTCTTAATGGGATTGTTTAACCCTTTTATGTTAGTTGAGGTAATTCTCATGTAGAAGCAGTAGATAAAAAGACATAGCAATGGTTTTGTGTTGACTTTTGTGGATAAAAATGAAGGAGTTGCGCCATAATATTAAAATGGAGAGAGCATTACAACCTGATGAAAACAGATGTGCCCAATAAACATATACGACAGTGAGAAAAAAAGACAGCAAAAGACTTAACATGAGTTGAAAACAATGCCAATACAATATGTCAACCATGGGTGAAGTGAGGTAGATAGTGAGAATGAGGAGGCTCATACGGAGAACAGGATACTCTGCAGAGAGCAACCAATAAAATTGTTATGAAGCAGAAAAATTCTACTGAGCAAGAGGGATAATTACAATATAGGGTAAAATGATGGGAGTTTAGTGAGATCTTACAACATTACATAATCAAGATATGTAATACACCTTTCTACTGTTGAAAATTGAAAATGGTCAGAAGATGAGACTTATATTATAATTACTTCAAACCTGAGAACTTGTAAATTATCAGAAGGTTTCCAAATAAAGTTTAGAGGTGTGGTAGCCGTGTTAGTCCACTCTTAAAGGTTATCAATAGAAATCAAACAAAATAAAACATGGAAAAGAAAATAAGATGATACCTTTTTTATTGGACATAACTTAATACATTTCTTGATTAGCTTTCAAAGGTTGCCCTTCTTCGTCAGATCGGAAATAAGCAAATGTGGTAGCAGATAGTATATATAAGTGAAACATCCAAGCATTACTTTGACAGTCTGACAGGGTGGGAGGGTGGGGGTGGGTAGGAGGTATGCAAGAGGACATCAAAGCATTTCATTGATAGTCTAACAGGATGGGTGTGGGTAGGTGAGAGGAGGGTAATAAACAGAGAAATACAACTTTATGGTTTATAATGGGCTAGAAAACCCAGGTCCTTGTTAAGCTGTCTGTTGAGTGTCAAAATATTCAATCATTCTGACTTCAAAGGTCTTACTTTCCTGTATTGTTTTAAAGTTACCTTTCAGGATTCTTACTATGAAATCACTGGTACAGTGTTCTGGTCTGGTAAAGTGCTGCCCCACAGGGGTAGGAACCCAGCTGGCACCAGCATTCTTCATGTTATGTCTATGCAGATTAAAACAAATTCTCAATATTACACGAGTCTCAGTCAGGTTTTCGCCCTTTACACAGCACATAAACAGTACTACTCACTCTAATAGCCAAATTCAAGCAGGAAATAGCAACAGGTAACAACATCCTCCTCCTCCAATTCGACTTGTCTAGTGCATTCGACATGGTAAACCATAATATTAATAAGATTACTCGACAAATTCGGAATTGGTGGAAACATACACAACTGGATCAAGGGTTTCCTAACCACAAGAACATACCAAGTAAAATCAAAATCAAACATATCATCACCGTGGAAAGCAGATTGCGGAGTACCACAAGGATCACCGCTATCGCTGATCCTCTTCAACCAAATGATGACCCCACTAGCCAAGACCTTATCCAACCTAGGCCTTAACCCTTTCATGTATGCAGACAATGTCACCATATACATTCCTTACAGAACTATCTTGACAGAAATCGCAAATGAAATCAAGCTCGGCCTGAACACCATGAAATCGTGGGCAAATGCATTTCAATTAAAACTCAACTAAGAAAAAAACACATGGTCTCATCCTTTTATCCCAATACAATACGCATAACCCCACAACTATCAACACTACAGATCACACCCTCCCCGTTTCAGACAGCCTGAAAATCCTCGGTGTTACAATGGACTGCAACTTTACACTGGAGAGCCAAGTAAAATCCACAACGAAGAAAATGTTCTACTCAGTGTGGAAACTCAAACACGTAAAACAGTTCTTCCCGAGGGAAACCTTTCGCAACCTGATACAATTAATGGTACTAAGCCATCTAGACTATTGCAATGGAATCTATGCGGGATGCAAAGAACAAACCTTAAAGAAACTTCAGACTGTGCAAACACGGCAGCAAGACTCATCTTCGGAAAGCACAAAACCCCTCAGTGAAAAACTTCACTGACTGCCAATCACCTTCAAAATCTGTACTATGGTTCATAAAATTATCTACGGTGAAGCACCGGGATACATGACAGACCTGATCGACCTACCAACCAGAAATACATCCAAATCAACACGTTTGTACCTAAATCTGCACTACCCACGATGCAAAGGACTCAAATATAAATCATACATCAGCGCACAACTGTGGAACACACAGCCAAAAGCCTTGAAAACCACATACGACCACCTACACTTCAGAAAAACACTAAAAACTCACCTGTTTAAAAAGGCATACTCTACTGATCCAACATAAATGACTGATCCCTGTGACACCACATCACTAAAGATCGTAATAGACATTACACAACTCTTCCGCTGAATGAGTCTTTTATGTGGTCCTACCACATGAACCTATCCTAACACAATATCACCTTGTATTTGTTTACCCCAGAGCCTGTCACACCTCTCCGGCGTATACAGAGATTTCATGTTGAAAGTAACAAGAAGAATCTTCATAGACTGTGGAATATCGATCTCTTTTAACAGAAGCAAAAAATGTTTAGTGTCGCGTAAATACGACCAACACTATCTTGGTACTTGATGAACTGGAAAAAATTGTCGGTAAAAAGTTACCACCAAAAAAAAATCGTGTTGTTTTTCTCTGTGATTGTGTAGACGCTTATAAAAAAAACGGTAGTATTGTCAGGCATTATCTATCATTCTGCAAGATACAACAAGAAACTTGGGATGTTTTTGACCCCTGATGTAGGCGGACTCTCGCCGAAACACGGCCCTTGTCGTGTCATTTTATGAATAAATTTTCATTCATTGTCCCAGTCTTAAAGGCCCTTGTGTGCATGTTCTTATTCTGATGTAATGCTGTTAAAGATTTTCTTTCATCTCTGGTCAGATTACCACCAAAATAACTCTTAGAATACATAGCTTTAACCTCATGGGACACCACTTCCTTAAAAATTCTCACGATGGGATCTATAGGAATCGGGGGCATCCATGTAAGTTTAGGATATACTCTGGAGCAATGATAGACTATTTTGTCAAAATAGATCTTCAATTGCAACCTACGGACAAAACGCTCTAGATCTATTTGAAACTGGAAATGATCAAATCTGTTAGCAGGAACAAGTGATAATCCGCTTAAAAGCAAAGAACCGTCTGAAATAAAACTTGATGAGATAATTATATTATTATTGATTTTACGTTGACCTTTGTACATCCAGACATGTACTCGGTTGTTTAGTCTTGTTCATCCCGTTCAAATTTTGATTTTTAGTTTTCTGATGTTTTAATTTCTCATTGCTCTCTGTCAAAATCTGTTTTTGATACTTTGTCTTTAATCTTTTTCAAATCCTCCTCAAGACCTGCCTTTTCAAGATCCAAAAACAATTTACTTCTTTCCACAATGATGAAGTGAGTGTCCAATAAGTGCTAAAAATGTTTCTGTTAATTTTCACTAAGCACTATGGACTTTTGTGATCTTTTCCTCCATGTTATTTTTAAACATATGCAAAATGTTGCTTTAAGCTGTTGATATATATATATATATATATATTTTTTTTTTTTGTTACATTTGTACCCCGCGCTTTCCCACTCATGGCAGGCTCAATGCGGCAGGCAATGGAGGGTTAAGTAACTTGCCCAGAGTCACAAGGAGCTGCCTGTGCTGGGAATTGAACTCAGTTCCTCAGTTCCCCTGGACCAAAGTCCACCACCCTAACCACCAGGCCACTGTGTGCATGTTTATATATATATTTTTTAATATATATATATATGGCTATCTCCCGCTGAGTATTGCAGGTTAGCAGCTAGCCGAATATATCGGCCGATATAACTGGCTATCCGCCAATTTTTAAAGCTTGTTTAGCAGTCATATGTGGCCACGTGACAACATGGGATATCTGTTGCTGGTATAAAGATAACAGGCTAGGAATATCAGCTTAGCCAGTTATCTTTAAACTGTCCAAAAACAAACCGGATATTCAATGCCTGTAGGAGTTAGCTCCTCTGAAACTTGTGTAGGTTCATAGCTATCAACAGGATAAATTCTAACCAAAATACTATATATATGTATATATATGGTTAGAATTTATCCTGTTGATAGCTATGAACCTACACAAGTTTCAGAGGAGCTAACTCCTACAGGCATTGAATATCCGGTTTGTTTTTGGACAGTTTAAAGATAACTGGCTAAGCTGATATTCCTAGCCTGTTATCTTTATACCAGCAACAGATATCCCATGTTGTCACGTGGCCACATATGACTGCTAAACAAGCTTTAAAAATTGGCGGATAGCCAGTTATATCGGCCGATATATTCGGCTAGCTGCTAACCTGCAATACTCAGCGGGATATAGCCAGTTATCCCCTGCTGAATATCGCCGGATAGCCAGCTATGTACCATTTAACCAACCAGGTGCTGTTCCTGGCTGATTAAATGGTTTGGAATATCAGGGGAGGATCAAGAATAAATTAACTTGTTTCATTAGATTTGAGAATATTTCATAGTATAACTGCTTCTTCATAAAATATTTTCTAATATATTGCAATATTAATGCATTATTATACATTTCTTAATTAGTATTTGATATTTTGTAACTTGAAAGACATTTGAAAGGTTTAAGAGTGATTCTGAAATGTACTTAAGCATTTACCCTTCTTGTTTTTGTTTTCCACAGGCATCCTCTCTTTCCTTTATTAGCATTACTTTTTGAAAAATGTGAGGGATCTACCCAAGGTTCAGAATGTACCACCTCTGCCAGTTTTGATATAGATATTGAGAACTTTGTAAGGAAGCAAGAAAAGGAAGGCAAACCCTTTTTCTGTGAAGATCCTGAAACGGATAGTTTAGTGAGTAAGACTGTTCCTTTTGTATTAGAAAACTTGTGAATGTGTTTTTTCCTTTTATTATGTTTCTCAGAGGGCAAGCAGGATATCCAGTGGTATTGATAGATGGTGTAATCAATGGAGCCCCAGGACAGAAGTTGAAAGTAAAGCTTTCTGTTCCTTTCCAGCATGCTGGACTGATCATATTTGGGTGTTCTTGCATCCAGTTTTACATTGTAGCTCACAACAGACAATTTTCTCTTTGTTTCTCCGAGGACAAGGAGGTCAAAATGTTCTCACAACTGGGTGATGTCATCTCTTTAAGAAACCTTTGGTAGCATCCCACCGCACATGCATGGATGCCTTGCTGCCCGATGTGCGAGTGCAGGAACAGCGTCGTCAGTTATCCGTGGAGCTGAGAGGTTTCGTCTGTAATCTCTCCTCAGCATGTCAACTTTTGACATTTTTGTGGTGCCTTTCCTGCTGGTATTTTTGCCTTCTTTTTTTATTTCTTTTTGTTCCCCTTCTTCTGATGCCCTTAGTGTGATTTTTCTTTTTTCCAGTTCTTTTTCCTTTCTTTCTCGGCTCCAGTGGCCCTCTTAGGCCTGAGCTCCAGCCGGGTAGCATCGACCTTTTTCAGGGGCAAGCAGCCTTTTTCTCCCCCCACCTTTGAGCTGTTTGATTTTGCGTTGGCTGTTTTTCCCTTCATGTCCCTGAAGGTTCCCAGTGACTTCAAGCGCTGTTCCCACTCTAACAGGGTCATCTCTGGGACTCATAGCTGCTTGCTCATGCAGAAAGGTACTCAGAGAGCCAGAGAAGACTAGCATGAAAAGATTTTTGGCACCAAGTCCTGTTCATTGATGTTGGCATCGACAGCATTGGCCCCAATGGCTATGGCAACAGCCTCTGATACTGGGAGTGCTCTGGAATCAAGGAGGTCTCCCTCTGCCTCAACTCCGGGGAGTTCCCTGGGACTGCCCTGCGTTGGACCTGACACCGAGGAGGCATGGGGATTTGACATTCTCATTGGTACTGAGGGACCCTGATGCCCGACATTTGCCCAAACCTAAAAAGTATAAACATTGATCCCCCTCAAGGCACGGTACTGGGAGCTCTGGGGTGTCTGTGTCAAGAGGAGTATTCCTCCTTTCTTGTGGAGGTGTTGATGCTGCAGTTGCCACTCAGCCAGGATCCTGCTTCCGATTCAGTACCAGTGGATTTGCAGGCTGTCTCCACACTGGTTCTAGCCCATCCTTTTCCTATGCCTATCTTTGATGATTTGTTCAGTCCATGCTCAAGGAAGACTGGCGGGTAGCACATTGCTATGGCATTTAAGAGTGCATACACTAGTCTGAACCCTCCTTGGAGGTCTGGGCCCTGCCTGTAGAGAAGCCACCGCTGCCTTTGCCTCAATGGGTAACTCACTCGATGTATGGGGAGGAAGCTTCTCCGGAGTCAGGTGAGAGAACCGTACCTCGGTGCCCTTTGAGGCCTGGGTGATCCTCCAGTAGACCAAGGCAGGTACAGACTCACTACTCTCAGAGAGAGTGCTTTGATGAGTCTGAGATGGAACAATCATGGGAGTCTGAGGAGCAGCCAGATTACTTCTTGGAGGAGAAGTCATATGTCGTATATTTGGACCTCTCCCATCTGCAGGAGAAAAGGAAGTCTCCATCTGAGGCTCTCTCCTTTACTAGTTTTGTCAGGGAGATGGAGGCCACCATTCTACTACTACTACTACTTATCATTTCTATAGCACTATTAGACGTACGCAGCGCTGTACACTGGACATAAAGAGATAATCCCTGCTCAACAGAACTTACAATCTAATTAGGACAGACAAACAGGACAAATAAGAGAGAAGGGAATTACTAAGGTGAGGATGATAAAACATGGGTACTTCAGCTCGCAGGGTCAGTGAGCTTCAGGTCCTAGTAGTGGATCCGCCTTATGGAAAATATCATCATAATAGAGTAGTTCTCTGCATGCACCCCAAGTTCCTTCCTAAGGTGGTGTTGGAGTTCCATCTTAATCAGTCAATCATCCTGCCAACATTCCTCCCAAAATTGCATGTCCACCCTGGCGAAAGTTTGCTGCATAATTTGGACTGCAAGCAAGCCTTGGCCTTCTATCTGGAGCGGACTAAAGCCCATAGACGGTTCACCCAGCTTTTTGCTTCTTTTGATCTAAAGAGGATGGGGATAGCTATTGGCAAATGTACATTCTCCGAGGGCAAGCAGACCTATAATTCTCACATGCGGGTAACGTGCATTACCCCCATGTGAGACTAGAAGGCCTGCTGTCCTCAGAGAATGCCTGCTACAGGTAAGTATCTTTGCTTTATCCAGTTGGCTGACAGATTGTATCTCCTTTGCTTATGCCCAGGCTGGGTTGTCTCTGAAGGGCCATGTCACGGCTCACAATGTCAGAGCCATGGCTGTGTCGGTAGCCCACCTGAGGTCGGCCTCTGTTGAGGGGATCTGCAGTCCACACATTCGTATCTCACTACTGCCTTGAGCAGAATACCACCCTCCTAGACCTGTTATTTCAATTACAGGCTTCACCTTCACAACCAGTCTGTATATAGTTTCAGATTGATTGGTTTCTTAGGTCTTGCTATTGCAAGTCCCTGTTGTCTTAGCGTTGTTGTTTTCAGCGAGCCAGGTTGCTAGGAATTTCCAGTTATGAGAATATTATGGCCTGCTTGTCTTCAGAGAAAGCAAAACTACTCAGCTGTAGCAGGTGTTCTGCGATGACAGCAGGCCAGTTATTCTCACAAACCCTCCCTCCTGCCCTTAGAGTTGTCTTTTCCAGCTATGTTATTATATTGCTGGTCGCTCACAAGTTGAGTGGAAAGGCACCTGTGCATGCTTGGTGGGTTGTTGCCAAAGGCTTCTTAAACAGACAGTACACTGAACAGCGTCCACACAGAGCTCTGTTGAATGACATCACCCAGTTGTGTGAATAGTTGGCCAGGTGTCCTCGGAGAACACCTGCTACAGGTAAGTAATTTTGCTTGTATGTGTGATTTTATTTATTTATTTTTTTTTTTGGTTTAAGAAGTGTACTTTTCATGTGGCTGCTTTCAGTTTTAGTAGCATAGTGGTTCATATTCCTGTTAGGTTTAATAATTAGATTGTTTGCCATGTTAGTTTCCTTTAATTTTTTTGTGACTGCAATTTTGTGTAGTCAGTATTTTTCAGTTTTTCAGTATTACTTCCCATCTCATTCCATCCCATTGCCTTATCTACTTTTAGTTTTAGCAGCTCCTTATGAAAACAGTCTTCTGAGAATGCTTTGAGATCTATCCTATTTCCAGTCTTAATTCTGACGGAGTTTTGTGATCCTGTTCCAGATTTTCCCACAGAGAATGCTGAACATAAATACATAGTTTTGCAGTTCTTCTTTCTCCTTGTCTACCTGTACATGATCTCCCCTTTCCCTCTAAATCATATGATACTGCTTTTACTCTTCCTCTTCTCACTAACATACCTAAGGAAAGTTGTGTCCCCCTGTTTTCCGTATAAGCTCTTTCTCCAAGGACAACCAGGACACTACTTGCCACATAGAGGTGATATCGAGGGGCATAATAGAAATGGGCCGGCCATCTATAAGGGCGCCCATCTCTAAGGACGGCCCCGTAAAGCGGCGTCCACGACTGTATTATCGAAACAAGATGGGCAGCTATCTTTCATTTCGATAATACGGTCGGGGACGGCCAAATCTCAACATTTGGGTCCACCTTAGAGATGGCCGCCCTTAGAGATGGCCGCCATTGGTTTTCGCCGATAATAGAAACTAAGGACGACCATCTCAAAACTGGCCAAATCCAAGCCATTTGGTCATGGGAGGAGCCAGCATTTGTAGTGCACTGGTCCCCCTGACATGCCAGGACACCAACCGGGCACCCTAGGGGGCACTGCAGTGGACTTCACAAATTGATCCCAGGTGCATAGCTCCCTTACCTTGTGTGCTGAGCTCCCCAAAACCCACTACCCACAACTGTACAACACTACCATAGCCCTTAAAGGGTAATGGGGGGCACCTAGATGTGGGTACAGTGGGTTTTGGAGGGCTCCCATTTACCACCACAGGTGGGGGGGGGGGGGGATGGGCCTGGGTCCGTCTGCCTGAAGTTCACTGCAGTACCCACTAAAAACTGCTCCAAGGACCTGCATAGTGCTGTGATGGAGCTGGGTATGACATTTGAGGCTGGCAAAAAAATGTTTTTTAATTTTTTTTTTTGGGTGGGAGGGGGTTGGTGACCACTGGGGGAGTAAGGGGAGGTGATCCCCGATTCCCTCTGGTGGTCATCTGGTCAGTTCGAGCACCTTGTCAAGGCTTGGTCATGAACAAAAAGGGACCAAGTAAAGTCGGCCAAATGCTCGTCAGGGACGCCCTTCTTTTTTCCATTATCGGCCGAGGACGGCCATCTCTTAACCATGCCCCCGTCCCACCTTCGGTACACTACCGACATGCCCCCTTAAACTTTGGCTGTCCCTGCGATGGAAAGCAGTTGAGGACGGCCAAAATCGGCTTTCGATTATGCCGATTTGGCCACCCTTAGGAGAAGGGCGGCCACCTCCTGATTTGTGTCGGAAGATGGGCGCCCTTCTCCTTCGAAAATAAGCTGGATCAACTGATGGAGCTCCAGCATGGACACTGCCAGCATTCTGGATTTTTCTAAAGCCTGTGGCAGTGCCTTACCGTGCTTGCGTGTGTACCTTCCTGCCCGCTGTGTTTTTCCAGGGAACAGAGCAGAGCAGTCACAGTTCATAGTTCACTTTATTTGTTATGCCACAAATAGTTTAAAAATGTATAACTGGTGTACAATTCTAAATAGGTTGATAAGGGGAGAGAAAACTAGAAACAGAAACACAAGGAAACCTATAATTCATATTAAAGCATTGTAAGGGTACAGGGATAATGTGGAAACATTGACCACTAAGATACAAAAGGAGAGCAGGATGTACTAAAGGTCTCCAAAGACATCAGTGATGAAGTTGTACTGGGACAAGCGTGTCCTCAGCTCTTACTTACATAGAAACATTAAAAAATGATGGCAGATAAAGACCATATGGCCTATCTAGTCTGCTTATCCATGCCATCTACTCTCCCTTTTACTCACTCAGAGATCCTATGTACTTGTCCCAAGCTTTCTTGAATTCAGATACTGTTTTTGTCTCCATCACCTCCACTAGGAGGCCATTCCATGAATTCATCACCCTTTCCATGAAGAAATATTTCCTCTGGTTACTTCTGAGTCTGTCCCCTTTCACCTTCATCCTATGCTCCCTCATTCAGAGCTTCCTTTTAATTGAAAGAGTCTCGCCTGTTGTGCATTTAAGCCACATAGGTATTTAAACATCTCTATCATATTTTGTTTTGGCATCTTGTCAGGTACATGTGACCTGGATTGGCCACTGTTGGAAACAGGATACTGGGCTTGATGGACCTTCAGTCTGTCCCAGTATGGCAATGCTTATGTTTTTATGTTCTAATCCAGAAAAGAAGAGGCCCTATGCAAGAAACGTTTTGGTGCATCTAAGTCCAATCCATTGGCATCAGTCCCCATTTGATTTAGAGATTGAAGACAAACCCAGGGAAGATGTTGGACGTCCTTGATATGAGGAGCCCCCCTAAGGAAGCTGTGACAGTACCCATGCACGGCATCCTTCGTTCTGCATGAATGAGGAATTGGGAGACCCCTCTTTTGTATAGCCTGTGCCTAGGAAGGTGGACTGTATATGTAGTGTCCAAAAGGCCCTCATATTCGAAAAGCAGCAGCTGCCACACCATTCTATGGTGGTCAGATCTGCTCTCAAAAAATCTAAGAGTTCTAGGACCCATGCTTTGCCCTCTCCCCCTGCCCCCGGTGAGATGGTAGAACCTTAGAGTCTTTTTGGAGGAAGGTTTATCAGGGCTCTATGTGTGTATCACACATTCAGTCCTGTCTGCTTGCTTTACATGAGCATCTAGATGTGGAACTTGGTACACAGTATAACAGACTCTCTACCTTCTGAAAAGTTTGAAACCCTCTGCTTAATGTGTAGTGGCAGCTAAGAAAGCAAATAGAATGTTAGGAATGATTAAGAAAGAAATGGAAAACAAAAATGAGAATGTTATAATGCCTTTGTATCACTCCATGGTGTGACCACACCTTGAATACTGTGTATAGTTCTGGTCACTGCATCTCAAAAAAGATATAGCGGAATTAGAAAAGGTACAGAGAAGGGCAACAAAAATGATAAAGGGGATGAGATGACTTCCCTATGAGGAAAACCTAAAGTGGCTAGGGCTCTTGAGCTTGAAGAAGAGTTGGTTGAGGGGAGATATGATAGTGGTCTATAAAATACTGAGTGGAGTGGAATGGGTAAAGGTAAATCGCTTGTTTACTCTTTCCAAAAATACTAGGACTAGGGGCAAGCAATAAACTACTTAGTAAATTTAAAACAAACCAGAGAAAATATTTCTTAACTCAATGTGTAATCAAACTCTGGAATTTGTTGCCAATGAATGTGGTAAAAGCAGTTGGCCTAGCAGGGTTTAAAAAAAGGTTTGGATAATTTCCTAAATGAAAAGTCCATAAGCCATTATTAAGATGGGCTTAGGAAAATCCACTGCTTATTTATAGGACATACTGAGGGGCATAATCGACCAGAAACGCCTATCTCCATGGGCGTTAATCTCCGAGAACGGGTCCGTGAAGGGGCGGAGTGAACCGTATTTTTAAAAAAAAATAGACGCCCATGCTTTATTCGCCAAGGTGTGAGCTGGGCGTTTTTGCTTTTCACCGATAATGGAAAATGAAATCGCCCAGCTCAAAAACGAATAAATGCAAGGCATTTGTTCGTGGGAGGGGCCAGGATTCATAGTGCACTGGTCCCCCTCACATGCCAGGACACCAACCGGGCACCCTAGGGGGCACTTTTACAAAAACAAAAAAAAAGGTAAAAGAGCTCCCAGGTGCATAGCACCCTTCCCTTGGGTGTTGAGCCCCCCAAATCCCCCTCAAAACCCACTGCCCACAAGTCTACACCAGTACTATAGCCCTAAGCGGTGAAGGGGGGCACCTACATGTGGGTACAGGGGGTTTGGGGGGGTTGGACGACTAGTAGCATTAAGCAGCACAATTGTAACAGGTAGGGGGGGGATGGGCCTGGGTCCACCTGCCTGACGTCCACTGCACCCCCTAACAACTGTTCCAGGGACCTGCATACTGCTGCTTGGGAGGAGGGTATGACATTTGAGGGTGAAAGTAAAAGTTGTGAAACATCATTTGTTGTGGTGGGAGGGGGTTAGTGACCACTGGGGGAGTCAGGGGAGGTCATCCCCGACTCCCTCTGGGGGTCATCTGGTCATTTAGGGCACTTTTTGGGGCCTTATTCGTCAAAAAACAGGGTCCAGGAAAAGTGCCCTAAATTCTAGCTACAAACGCATCCATTATCGGCGAAGGGCGCCCATCTCTGTTCGGGTGATAACCACGCCCCAGTTCCGCCTTCACCACGCCTCCGACACTCCCCCGTCAACTTTGTCCGCATCCGCGACGGAGTGCAGTTGAAAGCGTCCAAAGTTCGGCTTTCGATTATGCCGCTTTATTTGTTTTTGTGAGAAGAACGCCCATCTCCCGATTTAGGTCGGAACTTGGGCGTTATTCTCGTTCGATTATAAGCTGGACTATCTACTGCAATGGCACTCTTCTACTGTAACTTGGTATATATACCTCACAAAACTCAGTAGAACTCATCAACGTATGCAGACAGCATAGTATTGCTTTAAGCAGGGAAGTCTCATAGGTCGCAGGGGTTCAGTAGCAATTTCTGTATATGCCCCTATTTCGTGACTGTTGTAATCATTAACTTACCCTACCACCCTCCTTAGTTATTGCTTTATCTATTTTGTTTTTTGTTTTTTATATTTGTTTTAATTTTTAGAAACACCCAGAGGTGTATCTGTGCTTGATCTTGCATACCGAACAGGAGCTTAAACAGTCTAACAATCTGATAAGGCTGTAATTAGACTTATGGAAAAAAGCTGGAGGATCTCAAAGCTCTCACTGGTTGATAGATATATAAAGTTGATGGGAGAACAAGTGAAATCAAATTATTCAACACTTTAAAGGCCAAAAGTAAAATTTTAAAAATAATTATTTGTTTATTAGGGAGCCAATGAAATTTTATCAAGATAGGTGTACTATGACAATATCGTGAGAACCCAAAAAGAACATATGCAACAACATTCTGCACAACCTGCAGAACCTTCAGAAATCCTCAATGCGGCCCCATTAATAAACTGTTGCTTGGATTTTGGTAATCAACATAAGTGTTGAGTCTAGCTGTATTCCAAGGTTCTTGACTTGTGATTTGAGGGGGAGTTTGTATTTCCCAAAAGAGATTTCAGTGTCAGGTATGTGCTCACTTGTGTTAAAGATCCATGGAAGCTCAGTTTTACTTGGGCTCAGGCAAAGCTTGTTGTTTTTAGCCGATCCTTGAACGTCTGTTAAGCAGGTAACCAATTCAGGGCATTGGGAAAGTCAGGTTCAATGGGTATGAGTAGCTGCATATTGTCCACATAGATGTGGAACTAAGTGTCCATCGACAGAATCAGCTTTAAGAAGCCTTTAGTGGGCATGCATAAGTGCCTTCTTGACTGTTGGAGTGGCACAGGACCCCCAGTCTGATCCAATAGCAAATAGAAAAAGAATGCAACTCCAAGGGAAAGTGGGAGGGTATGTGAGACTCAGAAGCGTAGCCAGGTGGGGCGCAGGGGGAGCGGTCGCTCCCCTAACAGCTGATGAGAAAAAATGGCGCCTATGCGCGGCCTCAACCCAATAAATATAAATATTTTATTTTTCTTTTCGTATTTCTTCTGACCGCGCTCTCCCATCCGCGAGGTCACTTCACTTTTTATTTCCCGAAGCGTTCTCCCTCCAGCACCAGCGATTCGCCGTCAGCCTGCCAGCGTCAGGGTTTCTTCTTCTCAGGCGCGTCCTGCCTACTGCAACTTCCTGTTTTCCGCAGAGGTGGGACGCGCTTGAGGAGAAGAAGCCCCGACGCTGGCAGGCTGACGGCGAATCGCCGGTGCTGGAGGGAGAATGCTTCGGGAAATAAAAAGTGAGCATGCAGACGGGAGAGACAGGCAGAAGAGAGGGTGAAGCCAATTTACTCACCCCCCCCCCCCCCCCGCGCACACCGTTCGGTTCAAAGCAAGCAAGGAGGAAAGGGGAGGAGGAGGAGATAGGGACACTGGCACTACTGGAAAGGGGGAAGGAGATAGGGACACAGAGGGGCACTACTGGAAAGGGGGAAGGAGATAGGGACACAAAGAGGGCACTACTGGAAAGGGGGAAGGAGATAGGAACACAGAGGGGCACTACTGGAAAGGGGAAGGAGATAGGGACACAGAGAGGCACTACTGAAAAGGGGAGGGGGAGATAGGGACACAGAGGGGCACCACTGGAAGGGGGATATGGGGTCAATGGTGAAAAAGGGGTGAGATGGGGACAAAGAGGTAATGCTGGGAAAGGGGGAAGATGGTAACAGGGGTAATGCTGGGAAGACGGGGACACAGGACAATGTTAGAAAAAGTGAGAGGTGGGGACACCAGGACGGCAGATGCTAGAAAGGGGGAGGTGAGGAGACCAGGTAGGCTTGTGCTGAAAAGGGGGGGATATGGGGACACAGAAAGGGCAGATGCTGAACTTGGGGGCAGGATAGGGACAAGGGACACAGAAGGGAGATGCTGGACAGGACAAATAGTGGTGCAGAGGAAAAAATGATGGTGCACTTGGAGACAGATGTAGAGAAGGAAAGGAAGAAGAAAGAGGCGAGAGAAGAAATGGAAAGGTAAATCTGGAAAAGAATTTGTAAGGCTGACTCATGGAACATGGAAAAAAAGACTATTCCCAGACAACAAAGGTAGAACAAAATTATTTTTATTTAATACTTTGTAAGCACTGAGATGTACCTGCTTTATAAAATGTACATTTTTTTATATTTTTATTTTGCAAAGTACAGGAGAAAATGCATTTCTGTCTCTTTTTTTTTTTAACCAGTATAGCACTGTTTAGAGTCTGGCTTCTTTGGGCAGGGGGTCTCTATTTCAAATTTTTTTTTTTTTTTGGGGGGGGGTGGGGTTGTGGCTCCCTATTCTGCATTAGATTGGTAGCATGGAATGTTGTCACAATTTGGGTTTCTGCCAGGTGCTTGTGACCTGGGTTGGCCACATTGGAAACAGCATACTGGGCTAGATGGACCATTGGTCTGACCCAGTATGGCTACTCTTATGTTATATAGATGAGGGTCTGTCCATGTTCTGCATGTGTGACTGAGGTGAAGGATTCTGCCAGCATGTAGTATCTGTGTAGGAATAAGTAACAGTGCAGCTTGTTCCAGTTTCCCAATAGTAGGTATATTTGTGCTCCAGAGCCCAGTGTAATATATATAGCACTGTCTTCTGATAGGTGGTTTAGGGCTGTTATGGTGTGGTAAGTTTTGTGTTCTAGGGCAGTCCTGGAGTACCCCCTTGCCAGTCAGGTTTTCAGGATATCCACAATAATTATGCATGACATTGATTTGCATATACTGCCTCCATTACATGCAAATCTTTTTCATGCAGATTATTTGTGGATAGCCTGAAAACCTGAATGGCAAGGGGGTACTCCAGGACCACCTAGGGAAACACTTCTCTAGGTTCCACTGTAATATTTATAGCATTGTCTTTTCATAGGTGGGTTAGGGCTGTTTTGGTGTGGTAAGTTTTCAGTATAGGTTGTGGGTGTCTTTTTGCAGGGGTTTGTGTTATTTCACAAAGTGTCTAGCCCTATTTGAAATTAGGCTCTGGGGCAAGGGCCACCAAAGGTCACCCAAGATAAAAATGCTCAAGACTAGTGTTCTTCATATCCTGTAGAGCCACCACACAAACAAAAGCCCATCTGATTTAAACAAGGTGTCAAGCAGTGGAAGGACTGAGTGTGCTATTCCTGAGGTGATGCTCACGATTTGAATATTTTTATTTGAAGTTAAGAAGACAGGTTGCCTGCTCTGGCCAGTCCAGGAACCTCTTCTGCGTCCTGCCTACTGATGTAACTTACTGTTTCCTTGTAGGCAGGACGCAACAGAGACAGCCTGTATTAATCATTGCCCGCCATAGCCCCTGAGCAACAACACAGACACTGCTGTCTAGCTGACAACATCTGGCGCCTATTTTGTAAAAGTCTGCTCCCCTTGAGATCAAAACCTGGCTACGCCTCTGGTGAGACTACTAGTTCTGCTGTCCTTGGAAAACATCTGCTACAGGTGAATAACTTTGCTTTCTCCAAGGACAAGCAGGATTTAGATTCTCACATGTGGGCGTAGGGTTACCATATGGCTCCAGAAAAAGGAGGACACATTGATCCAGTCCGTTGAAAGCAATGGAAGTGAAACCTAGACTGGCTCAGTCTGTCCTCCTTTTTCTGGAGCCATATGGTAACCCTCATGTGGGGGATCCCTTGCTACCAGGCTCACTGAAAACAACAAACAGTGGTCAATAAGGGCTTGCAACAGCCAGGCCAATGAGAACCAGTAAACCTAAGAACTAAAAAACATACCTGTTGTTGTTAAAGGTGTAGCCTAGAACTGCAAAGAATGGGCCTAGGAGGATTGTCTGGCCAAACTGCTCAAGGCAGTAATGGGATGTGAATGTGTGGACTGAAGACCACATCACAGCCTTGCAAATTCCTCAGTGGAGGCTGACCTCAAGTGACCTACTGATGTGGCCATGGCCCTAACATTATGGGCCATTACATGACCCTCTAGGGTCAGATCAGCCTAGGCATAAGAAAAGGAGATGCACCCTGGCCGGTTAAATAATGTTTAGCCACCTAACCACTAATATTCAGAGGAAGATAGCGAGTTCTGATATTCAGTGCAGAGTTAAGCAGTTAAATAGGACCATATAAATAGCATTCTTATCTTTAACTGCTAGGAACTTAACTGGTTAAGTTCCGGTGGCCTAAAATAAAACCAGATATTCAATGCCAGTCAGTGGAAATGGCCAGGCTTTGAATATCTGGGGTCAGTGCTGACCGCGACACTTATGCGGGCTGCCTCCCCCTGGCTGAATATCAGGCCCAGTGTGTTTACCAATGACTGCACCAGTCCTGTTTGGGTCAAAAGATACAAAAAGCTGGGTGGACTATTTATGGGCTTTTCTCCACTCCAGATAGAAGACCAAGGCTTGCTTGCAGTCCAAGGTGTGCAGTACACTTTCTCCAGGATGGGCATGAGGCTTTGGGAAGAATGTTGGCAGAACAATTGACTGGTTAAGATGGAACTCTGACACCACCTTATGAAGGAACTTTGTATGTGGAGTATTACTGTTTTATGATGAAACCTTGTCTGATAGGTACCGACGGGGAGAGGGATCTTGGGGTGATAGTATCTGAGGATCTGAAGGCGACAAAACAGTGTGACAAGGCAGTGGCCGTAAGTAGAAGGTTGCTAGGCTGTATAGAGAGGGGAGTGACCAACAGAAGAAAAGAGGTTTAATGCCCCTGTATAAGTCGTTGGTGAGGCCACACCTGGAGTATTGTGTTCAGTTCTGGAGGTTGTATCTTGCTAAGGATGTAAAAAGAATTGAAGCGGTGCAAAGAAAAGCCACGAGAATGGTATGGGATTTGCGTTACAAGACGTATGAGGAGAGACTTGCTGACCTGAACATGTATACCCTGGAGGAAAGGAGAAACAGAGGTGGTATGATACAGATGTTCAAATATCTGAAAGGTATTAATCCGCAAACGAACCTTTTCCGGAGATGGGAAGGCGGTAGACCTAGAGGGCACGATACAAGATTGAAGGGGGGCAGACTCAAGAAAAATGTCAGGAAGTATTTTTTCACGGAGAGAGTGGTGGAAGCTTTGGAATGCTCTCCCACGGGAGGTGGTGGAGAGGAAAACGGTAACGGAATTCAAACATGCGTGGGATAAGCATAAAGGAATCCTGTTCCGAGGGAATGGAGCCTCAGAAGCTTAGCTGAGATTAGGTGGCAGAGCCGGTGGTGGGAGGCGGGGCTGGTGGTTGGGAGGCGAGGATATTGCTGGGCAGACTTATACGGTCTGTCCCAGAGCTGGGGGTTGGGAGGCAGGGATAGTGCTGGGCAGACTTATACGGTCTGTGCCCTGAAAATGACAGATACAAATCAAGGTAAGGTATACACAAAAGTAGCACATATGAGTTTATCTTGTTGGGCAGACTGGATGGACCATGCAGGTCTTTTCCTGCCGTCATCTACTATGTTACTATGTTGTGTAGGTAAATTAGCTACTAGGACCTCAAGCTCACTGACTTTGTGAGCTGAATTGACCACTACCAAAAAAAGACCTTCCAGGTCAGGTACTTCAGATGACAGGTTCAAAAACTTCATCAGCTGGGTAAGGACGACTTTGAGGTCCCATGACACAGTAGGAAGTTTGATGGGGGAGCTTTGTCAACAGCAAACCTCTCATGAAGCGAACAACTAGAAACTGTACAGAAATGGGCTTCTCTCCCACATGATGATAAGCAGCGATTGCACTGAGGTGAACACTTACAGAGTTGGTTTTCAAACCAAGTACAGGAGCTATTCAAGCAGTTTTTGTGTAGGGCAAGAAAGGGATTCTAGTGCCTTGCCCTCACACCAGATGGCAAACCTCCTCCACTTAAATGAATAACACCTCTTAGTGGAATCTTTTCTGTAAGCCAGCAGGATCCTGAAGACCAGACTCAGGCAGCTGCAAGGAGCCAGATTCTACACTGTCAATATCCAGGCTGTCAGGGCTAGGGACTGGAGGCTGGGTTTTAGAAGGGCTTGCTCATTCTGCTTGATGAGGGTCTGAAAGCAGTCCAGTTTCCATGGTTCTTCGAAGGACAACTCCAGAAGTAGAGGGAACCATTTCTGTCTTGGTCACTATGGTGCAATGAGGATCATGGTCCCCCAATCCTGCTTGAGTTTCAGCAAAGTCTTCCTAATCAGAGGAATGGGAGGGTGTGCAGACAGAAGACTTTTCCATAAATTGAGGAGGAAAGCATCCAATGCTAATCTGCCGTGCTTCTTGAGTCTGGAACAGAACTGAGGGACCTTGTTGAGTGGCAAAGAGATCCACTGAGAGGGTGCCTCACTGTCAGAAGATCTCATGAGCAGTGCTCATGCTGAGAAACCACTTGTGTGGTTGCATCACTCTGCTCAGCCTGTCTGACATGCTGTTGTCTTTCCTTGCCAGGTAAGTGGCCCGAAACACAATGCCATGGTTGAGAGCCCAGTGCGACAGCCCGACGGCCTCCTGACACAAGGGTTAGGAACCCGTACTTCCCTGCTTGTTCATGTAGTACATGGCAACCTGATTGTTGACCACAGTTTAGTATGTCAGTCTTTCAGTTGCCCACAGTTCCAAGAGGTTGATTTGAAAAGCAGACTCCTGAGACGACCAGACTTCCTGAGTGTGAAGCCCATCTATATGGGCTCCCCACCCTACTCGAAATCTGAGATACTACTTCCCTTTGATTTGGGAACGTGGGTGTAAGCATCCTTTAAGTCCAGAGAGCATAGCCAATCGTTTGTTTGAATCATGGGGAAAACCAGGTAAACCATCCGCAACTTTTTTTTTACACAGTTTATTTATACCCCACACATACCTGTCAAGTTCACTGTGGCTTACATAATCAAAAAGGCTGGACATTCCCAGGAAATCTTACATCAAACATTAGATTTACACAAATCAGAAAAGATAAAAATAAGATCTCGAAACCACGGGTCCTAAGGTACAAACTCAGGAACCACAGGTCAACAACAGACAATGATATCAAATATTTTCTGAATAAAAAGGTTTTCAGCAGTTTCCAGAAAATGCCATAGTTAACCTGACTTCTAATATTAAATAGAAGGCCATTCAAATGAGAAGTGGCTTGATATGCAAAAGTACTAGCAAAAAGGTTTTTTATATTTACCCTTCTTGGTGTTAGGAAAAAGAAGTAATAAAGACTCTCCAGAATCAAAATGAAAATTTATTGATGATAAAGAAATAAGAGAGCTCATGTAAGCAGGAGCTAACCCAGATACTTGTTCAGGGCCCTTAGGTCTAGAATGGGATGAAATCCTCCCCCCTATCTTCTTGTACACAAGAACGTACTAGGAATAGAATCCCTTCCCTTCTTCCCCTGGTGGAACGAGCTCAACTACATGGGCGTCAAGACGGGAGGAGAGTTCCTCTACGAGCACTTCCCTGATGGGCTGGACAGGGTGGCTGCATCGGATGGCACCAGCTCCAATGCCTTTCAAGGCACTGACATTGAAGACTGTCCGACAGGCAAAGCATGGGACTTCAGAACAGGCTAGAACTTCTCCAGAGTTGATTCAGGTGCCCTCGATACTGTGCATCATGTAGGCCCAAGATACAACTCAATTCTTCCAGGAGCAAGTCTCAGGTCTGTTCCTCAAGGGCAGGCACCAGTAAAGATGAAGGGGAGCGCCAGTGTGACCACAACCTGTGAAGACGGTGTCAAATCAAGAGTGGGATCCCAGCCTCAGGGAGACTGGCAGGTCAGCACCACTACCATGGAGGAGGAGCAGTCTTCACAGCGCTGACGCTTCTCATGGTCAATGATCCTGATGCCCCGAGCTCCTGGCACCATGCATCGAGGAGGACCATTACATATGCTTCTTTTTCTTTAGCCGGTGCTTGGCATTGGTGTCCTTTGGTACCAGAGAGGACACCGCTGAATTCAGTTGCTTCCTCAGCGTTGGATCTGAGTGAACTCGTGTTACGATATTGCCTATGTTTCCTTCTCTCATTCATATTGCCACCTGGTGGCTAGACCTGGTGACTGCCGTGGACTGACTGCTTGCTGTTCCCATGCTCCAGAGGTTACTCTGGTCCGGTCCGTATCTTCCAGCCCTCCAGTCTGTCTTGGGACTTTTTGGAACTAAGCAGTACCCGTACCGGGTGACCACCCTTGTGGTTTGCCTTTATTAGCCGCCTGGAGGCTTTCTAGTTTGCCTTCCAACAAAGGTCCTCAGTGGAGTTTGTTCTATAAGAGTTTTGTTGCAGTGCTACCTTGCTACTTTTTTGTGTCAGCTAGACCTTGTCTGTTTTCTGGTTGATTCTTCGGCTTGCTGCCCGCCCCAGACCCAGCTTGCTTACTGGTTTTTCTTCTGCCTGCTGCCTGCCCAGGACCCGGCTTGTTCACTGGCTTATTCTTCTGCTGCTGCCTGCCCCTGCTCTTGTTTGCTTCGTGGACTTTTCTCCTGCTCGCTGCCTGTGCTTCTGTTCCAGGCCAGTCCTGTCCGGTAAGTCCTGCCGGCCACCTGCAGCCAGGGGCTCAACTCCTAGTGAATCGTGGCTAAGCGCAGGTGAAGATTTGGGTTCCTGCTTGGCCTGGTCCAGCTCGTTGCCTCTGCTGCTACTCCTGGCCAGCTGCTCCAGTCTGGTCTGTGTCTTGCTGTCTGTTTGAGGGGTTCTCCTGCCACTGCCGGCTGTCGGTAGTGGTCCAAGGGCTCACTGTTCGTGACAGGCGTGGGAGCGTGACACTCGACCCATGTGCCTGATACTTGCGCTTAGTGTTGAGGCAGGCAGAGACCTCCTCAGTGCTAAAGCATTGCCAGTGTTGAGAGCAGCTCCAGAGGCCTTAGGGTCTGATGTTCTCGAGGCTGATATGGAGGAATCAGACTTCTGGAGGGCAACCCTCAGGGGGAGGAATGCTGGCTTCGGCTTAACCCCTGGTAAGCCTTTTCCTCAGCTGAGAGGTGCCCAGCTCTACCACTGGCTGCCTTTCAGGTGCTGTGGAGGACTTGCAGCTCATCTGCATATCCTTTACAGCCTTCTCCGGGGTGACTCTCAGGTCCACTCCGATCCACTCAGGGCCTCCGCTCTTGGTGCCCAGCGCTCCCACCAGGTGCTGTGAAGGACTTGCAGCTCATCTGGATATCATTTACAGCCTTCTCCGGGGTGACTCCCAGGTCCACTCCGATCCACTCAGGGCCTCCGCTCTTGGTGCCGTGCGCATTTTTCTCTTTACATCTATTTTCTCCCAGTCACTACTGACCCCACCCAATTATACCTAATTCTGAATCACGCTATGGCCCCTATACACATTCTCTTCCTTGCCCTGTCCCTTCCTAATCTTTTCCCTCACCCCCTACTTCTCTCCACTACAAGAACTCACTGCCCATCCATTGACTTTATCACCTCACCTTCTCTCCTACCCTCTTCCTCCCTCTTAGCTTTTAATCTTCATCTCTTTCTTCCTTCCATTTTGCCTTCCCTATTCCACCTAAATACCTCTCGCCTTCGACACCTTCATGGCCACACCTCTCCTACTCTCCTCCGCTCTCTTTTACTCCTTCTCTTACTCTCAGCTGGTGACATCAATCCCAATCCTGGCCCTCCTCACCAACTATTATCCCAACTCTACAGATCTCACCGTGACCTCTCTAACCTCATCACTATTCCTCTACTCCCCTCCTCTTCTCTGCCCTTCTCTTGCGCCCTTCGGAATGCCCGCTCTATCTGCAACAAACTCCCATATGTTCATGACCTCTTCATCTCACGTCACTTCCATCTGCTCGCCATAACAGAAACCTGGCTCTGCCCTGATGACTCTGCTTCAGTCGCAGCCCTCTGCCATGGCGGTTATCTATTTTCACATACTCCTCGCCCTGCTGGCCGTGGCGGCGGTGTTGGACTACTTCTCTCTCCCTCCTCCAGATTTCAACCCCTTCTTCCACCTCAATCTCACTGTTTTTCCTCCTTTGAAGTCCACTTTATCCGCCTTTTCTCACCTCTGCCTCTTCGAATAGCGGTCATTTATCGTCCCCCTGATAAGTCCCTTTCATCCTTTCTCAGTGACTTTGACGCCTAGCTTGCCTTCTTCCATGATCCTTCCTCCCCCTCTCTTATCCTTGGTGACTTTAATATTCCTGCTAATGATCCTTCCAACTCTTATATTTCCAAGTTACTCGCTTTAACGCCCTCCTTTAATCTCCAACTATGCTCCACCTCCCCCACTCATCAAAATGGTCAGTGTCTTGATCTCATCTTCTCCTCCAACTGTTCACCCTCTTGTTTCCTTGCCTCTGAGCTTCCCTCCTCTGATCACCATCTTATAACTTTCACACTTAAATCTCCTCCCTCCCAGTCCCGTCCTATCTTATCTAATTTATCTAGGAATCTTCACGATATTGACCCTTCATCTCTATCCTCCCATGTTTCAAACCTCCTCTCTACTGTGGCACCATCCACGTCTGTCAACGAGGCTGTTTCTTCTTACAACAATACTCTATCCTCTGCGTTAGATACTCTTGCACCTTTGATGACCCGCCCTGTAAGGCGTACAAAACCCCAACCTTGGCTGACTTCTAATATCCGCTACCTACGTTCCTGTACCCGCTCCGCCGAATGCCTCTGGCGGAAATCTCGAGCCCTTGCTAATTTCTTACACTTTAAGTTCCTCAAAATGTACCACCTGTTCCTCTGATCCCATTCCCACCCACCTTCTTAATGCCATCTCTCCTGCTCTTATTCCTTTTATCTGTCACATTCTCAACCTCTCACTTTCCACTGCGGCTGTCCCTGCTGCCTTTAAACATGCTGAGGTCACACCTCTCCTTAAGAAGCCTTCACTCGACCCTACTTGTCCCTCTAATTACCGACCCATCTCCCTCCTTCCCTTTTCTCTCCAAATTACTTGAGCGTGCTGTTCACCGCCGCTGCCTTGATTTTCTCTCCTCACATGCTATTCTTGACCCACTACAATCTGGTTTTCACCCTCTCCACTCAACCGAAACTGCGCTTACTAAAGTCTCCAATGACCTATTACTGGCTAAATCCAGAGGTCTCTATTCCATCCTCATCCTTCTTGATCTTTCCGCTGCTTTTGACACTGTCGATCACAGCATACTCCTCGATACCCTGTCCTCACTTGGATTCCAGGGCTCTGTCCTTTCCTGGTTCTCTTCCTACCTCTCCCTCCGCACCTTCAGTGTTCACTCTGGTGGATCCTCTTCTACTTCTGACCCTCTGCCTATCGGCATACCTCAGGGTTCTGTTCTTGGTCCCCTCCTCTTTTCTATCTACACTTCTTCCCTTGGTTCATTAATCTCATCCCATGGCTTTTCCTACCATCTCTATGCTGATGACTCCCAAATCTACCTTTCTACCCCTGATATCTCACCTTTCATCCAAACCAAAGTTTCAGCGTGCTTGTCTGACATTGCTGTCTGGATGTCTCAACGCCACCTGAAATTAAATATGACCAAAACCGAGCTTCTCATTTTTCCCCCCCAAACCCACCTCCCCACTCCCCCCATTTTCTATTTCTGTTGATGGCTCTCTCATTCTCCCTGTCTCCTCAGCTCGAAACCTTGGGGTCATCTTTGACTCTTCTCTCTCCTTCTCTGCTCATATCCAGCAGATTGCCAAGGCCTGTCGTTTCTTTCTTTACAACATCCGTAAAATCCGCCCCTTTCTTTCCGAGCACTCTACCAAAACCCTCATCCACACCCTTGTCACCTCTCGTTTAGACTACTGCAATCTGCTTCTTGCTGGCCTCCCACTTAGTCACCTCTCCCCTCTCCAATCGGTTCAAAACTCTGCTGCCCGTCTCGTCTTCCGCCAGGTTCGCTTTACTCATACTACCCCTCTCCTCAAGTCGCTTCACTGGCTCCCTATCCGTTTTCGCATCCTGTTCAAACTTCTTCTACTAACCTATAAATGTACTCACTCTGCTGCTCCCTGGACAGGAGGGGAGGGCAGGGCAGGGGGGAGAGAGATCACTGGACAGGAGGGCAGGGCAGGGGGAGAGAAGAGATCGCTGGAGAGGAGGGGAGGGCAGGGGGGAGAGAGATCGCTGAACAGGAGGGGAGGGCAGGGGGGAGAGAGAAGAGATCGCTGGAGAGGAGGGGAGGGCAGGGGGGAGAGAGATCGCTGAACAGGAGGGGAGGGCAGGGGGGAGAGAGAAAAGATCGCTGGACAGGAGGGCAGGGCAGGGGGAGAGAGAAGAGATCGCTGGACAGGAGAGGAGGGCAGGGCAGGGGGGAGAAGAGATCGCAGGCGAGGGCAAGGGAGAGAGGAGAATTGCTGAACATGGATGGAGGGGGCAGGGTAGAGAGGAAATTTACTGGATATGGGTGGCTAGAGGAGAGGCCAGGGGAGAATGTAGAGTTGCTGGACATGGATGGATGGGGGAGAGGAAAGTCAGGAAGGAGATGCACATGGATGGAGGGGAGGGAAGAGAGGAGAAATGCTGGACATGGATGGATGGAGTGGAGTGCAGGGAAGAGAGGAGAAATGTTGGACAAGGATGAAGGGAAAGAAAGACAAAGGAAGGAGATGCACACGGATGGAGGAGAAGGGAGAGAGGAGAAATGCTGGATATGGATGGAGGGAAAATTGCTGAATTTAAGGGTTGGATTGGAACACTTTCAGGGCAGATGCTGAAACTGGAGGAAGGATAGGGACAGGGCTACAGATGGTAGACAGGACTCATAAGGACACAGGAGGATGGTGGACATGGTGAGAGAAAAAATATCAAATGGAAAGAAGACACTGCATAAAACAGAAGACACTGGGACCAAAGTGAATAGAAAAACTAAATGATCAGTCAACAAAGGTAGAAAAAAGTATTTTATTCAGAATTTATTAATTGGAATATGTCAGCTGTTGGAAATGTGTATCTGTGATATTTGTCATGTAAGTTTCAATTTTTCTAGTATTGCTGCATGCTGAGTCTGACTTCTTGAGGTAACTTTCCAGTTCAGTATTTTGCCTTCATATTTTTTTTATTTCTAGTTCCTTGTGTCATATCTGTTGTCATGTGTTTTTCATGTGTGATCAAGGTGCAGTATTCTGCTAGTGTGTAGTATTTGCAGCCCTTTTTGTTTTGTTTTTCATTAGGTAGTGTACTGGTGTTTTAGAGCCCGGTGTAATTATAGTGCTGCCTTGCCACACATAAGGTTGTAGCTCGTCCTGTCCTTGGAATTAGTGCTGTTATGATTTGGTAAGGTTATGAGTGGGTTTTTGCACAAGTTTATGTATAGTGTTTTGCAATGGAGATATTGTGTTTTGGCCTGAGGTGGCACCAAAACATCAGAAAAGGTGTAGAGCCTAAATCATGACACACTACCTATTGAAGGATCTACATATAGTGCAGGGGCCTGTGAGGGGGGGGGGGGGCAGCGGCAGCGATCTCGGGGGGGGGGGGGGCCGCCTTGTCCCGGGCCCGGCCCACTCTCTCGGTGGCCCCTGCCTCTTGTTTCCTGGCAGATCTTGCTGCTGTTGGAGCATAAAAGAATGTGTTATTTGGTGATACAGCTAGAGCACCGGTTTATAACAATCCATACCTGATATGAACTGAAGGGAGAAACACCTACAGGTTGTCTTGGTTGTTGAGTGGCCAAACCATGTATTAGGTGAGAGGTAGTGGCCAGGGCAGCAATGATGTTTGGTCAGGTTCTAAATGCAATATTGAGTGCAAGGGGTACCCTGATGACATACGTGGAGAGGAGGGGAGTGGAGGAGCAGTGGAAGGATGAGTTTGCAAAATGCCATGGTGTTCTTGTTGCTGCTTTGGCTGCATGGACACAACATGGATAGTTTGGAATAAAGGCACAAGATAAGAATAGTGCTATAGCTGTGGGCACACATCTAGGCCAGATTCCATGTTCCCATCTTTTACCATTTGCTTTGACTAACCTTGTAGCACTCTATGGAGGATACAATCCTGGAAGTCACTCTTTGGCCCCTGGTTCAATGTAGGTATTGGGGTGGAGAAGGGTGGAATAATAGTGAATTGAGGGTTTGAGGAGGATCTGTTGCACCCCAGATTAGGTGAGTCATAATCCCAAGCAGTATGGTGATTATTCAAATCAACATGCTATGCCGCCATTCATTTGGATGCTGATGTTAGTTACATTGGCAGCTCCCTTCCCCTCAAGTGAGGGTTTGCTATACTTATGACTGTGTATACCCTTTGTAGGGTATGTGCCCTTGCTGCTTGGTGTAAGCATGCAGTGCACAGCCTAGCCTCTTATGTATGTTCATACTTGACTAGCATCACTAAACAAAAGCCAACCAGGTTCTGATATAGATGCTGGTAGGGCTGATACTCACTTTCTTCCTCTGCCAGCTATTTTCTCTGCCTCTGCAGCATTTGGGGCTAGTTCCTTTAGAGGGCCCTGCTATATGTTTTCAGAGCCTCACAAATCATTTCTCTGCTAGTCTCAGACCAATGCAAAGAATCTCACAAGCTAAGCATTGGCATGCTTAGTTGGATAGGGCTGTGGCATTTTGATGTACAGGACTCATTTCCTGCTCCAGCCACAAATTCATTTTGTACCTGGACTAGCTAGCTACACACACTGCAACTTAGACCAGTTCCTTATATCTTGTTTGATTGTACATAGAACTTGCCTGAGTTTAGCCACCCTTCTATTTATCCCAACTGTACCACTCATCTTGATCCCCATCTATATATCTGCACCTGGCCCCTTGGCTACATGGTAAGCTGTATTGTAGAAAAACATTAGCATAATATTTATGTTATTTGAATGTTCTAATGCGTGTTTATTAAGTGTTTCATTAGTATTGTTCTGACATCGTATTATATCTCTATTATTTGACTTTCAGTGCTGTTAAATGTATATATTTTTGATACTGTTTCATGGTAGTTCTATTATTAGGCTTCAGTTTGCTGTTTTCAAGTTTACCTCATTTATTGTATTTATGTTTATATTTGGTCATTTTACTATTGTTATGCTATTAACAAAATTGTAAGTTTTGTGTTAAATTGTACCTGCTGTACACTGCCTTGGGTGAATCTCTTCATAAAGGCGGTTAGTAATTAACAATCAATAAATGAGTAAATAAATAAACACTCTATGGGGTAGATATTTTTTAAACACTGACCATGGCTGGCTAAATTAGGCCTGGATATTCAGTGCTGGGCCATGTGTGGGTACCAACACTGAGTATCAAGTGCTAAATTCAGTGGGACTGGCTGCTGGAGCTTATCCCGGCTAGTGTTCAGCTGGGGTCCACATAAGACAGATATTCAGGTCCCGGCTGAATATCAGCTGGGACCTGCATAACCTTTTTTTTAAGACCCCGTGATCCCTGTTCCACCCACCAATCCCAATGCCGCCCCCTCCTCCCATTCACTCTCTCCCCAGCCTGCAAGTGTATGAACCCCTCCCGGTGCAGATAGCCCCCCCACCCTCCCAGCTTACCTGGTCCAGTGGGGGTGATGGAGGCAAGTGTACTAACAAGAGCTGCCGTGAGAGATCATGGTAGCCATTTCTTGGGGGACAGGTGCAAGAGGGCTTTGCTCCTGCCTCCATCACCCCCACTGGACCACCATGGATATCAGGTATGCCTGATGAGGAGGGGTTGTTGAGAGGATGCTTGGGAGAGGGGGAAGGGAGGCTTATACTCTCTTGGCATTGTTCTCTCCAAGCTGAGCAGGAGTCCTCTATCTACAGTCCTACTAGAGTGTGTGTGTATGTGGGGGGGGGGGGGGGGGGTGCTGTTTCACTATCACATTTTCAATAGTGACCGGCAAGTTCTGCAGGACTCCAGGGAACCTGCCTGTCTGTAGTGATTGAAAACACATCACTCTGTACTGGTAGCAATGCAGTTGGAGGACACTCAGCTTAGAGGGAACAGTGTTTCCCATGCTGGGGGAAGTGACTGGAGTGAATGGGGGGGGCTGCATCAGGGAGTGGGAGAGTGATCATGGGGGGCTAAAAAAAAACCCAAATATGCAGGTTCCGGTCAATATTCAGTGCCAGGACCAGGGGCGTAGCCAGACCTCGCGGGGAGTGGGGGCCACAGCCCTAGGTGGGGGGGCACTGTTTAGCTCCCCTCCCACCACCGCCGACCCCCCCCCCCACCAATCCCCTTGAACCTCTCTCCCGCCACCAACCCTCCCCCGCCGTCGCCGCCCGCCCCGCCGCTTCAAATACCTTGTTGTTTGCTGGCCCCGCCAAAGAAAATCTAGTTCTTCGGCGCCGGAGTAGCGCCTTCATTCAGTGCAGTTCCTGGCGTGACCAGCTGTTTCTGACGCCGTACGTATTTTACATTTGTCTCCACTTTCACCACAGCTTTTGTAAAATACTGCCCTCGTCCTTCAAGTGCACACCTAGACATCTCTTTCCTCACCAGATCTTTTTAATCTAAGATGGGGCTTCTCTTGTGTTTCTTATTTGGGATGCAGGTGTGTTTCTTTTCGCTGGTGGGGATCATTGACTCCAGGTTACTTAGAGGGGCATAATCGAAATGGACGCCCAAGTTTTGCTGAGGACGTCCTCGCAAAACGTCCCGATGGAGGGCGGGGAAACCTGTATTCTACGAGGACAAGCAGGCTGCTTGTTCTCACATGTGGGTCGATGTCCGCATTGGCCCGGGAACTGGACGGCTATTTTGCAAGCAAAATATTAAAAAAAAACCTTTCCAGAGTCTTCTGGCGCGTGAGAAGCACGCACCACGCATGTGCGGCCGTCTTCCCGCCCGTCGCATGAGTGTTCCCACTCAGTTATTTTTTCTCCGCGGTGAGGTGCGGTCGATTTTTCCCCGCTCCTCGCAGGCCCGGGAGAGAGTTTTCTGACTGCTTTTTTGTCTTTTCTTCTCTTCTTCTTATCTTGTAGTAGAATCAATAGTTTAAAAAAGAAAAAAAAATAACTCCCATAGTTTTCTTTACTCTTTTTGCCTTTTTAAGTTTCCTTTGTTTTTCGAGCTTCGCAGTCGGGTTGCTCCCTTCTTTTTGTGCCTTTTTTCTTTTAACAGGCACGATCGCGTCTTTTGATTTCGCCGAAGCCGTTTTTTCTTCCATGTCATCGAAGACACCCAGCGGCTTCAAACGTTGTACTCGGTGCAACCGGACTATCTCAGGGACCGATACCCACGCTTGGTGTATCCAGTGCCTTGGGCCTGACCACAGCCCAGCCGCTTGTAGTCTGTGTCTTCGCATGAAGAAATGGACCCAAGCGTCGAGAGAAGCTTTTGGGAGCTCAGTCCGGTCCTTAGACCTTGACATCGGTACCAAGTTCGTCGGCATGGACATCGAGGGACGCATCGAGATGACAGACGTCGAGCGAAGGCGAAGAAGCACTGTCATCGTTCTCCTTCGACACACGGTGCTGGGAGCTCCGGGGCGACAAGGGAATCAGCACCCGAGAAACGTTGGCGCCAAGAGGATCGCTCTCCCTCTATACAGGAGGTGCCGATGCGTCAGTCTAGCAGCCCGGTACCTGCTCCCGAGCCTCAACAGATTCTGATACCAGCTCCTGTACCGACCCCACAGCCATGTCCGATGGCGGTTCTCGACGAGCGCATCAGTGCCATGCTTCCAGAGCTTCTGGAAGGCTTACTGCACCAGTCTGCTTCGGTGTCGGGGGTGCTTGCGCCTTCCGTACCTTCTGCTACAGTGGTATCTGGCCCTTCGCCTGTGGTGAGGTCCCCGACCTCAGTGCCGCCTGCAGCATCGGTGTCAGCTGCCACCCAGGTCGACTCTCCCTCGACATCAGTGGAGGAAACTTTACCAGAGTCTATGCGGGCGTCGACTTCTTGGCATTGCCATCGAGGACGTTGTTCCTCGGCGTCGAGGCAGGCTCAGTTTCGGACTGCTCTGAGAGATGTCTGGTCCATTACTGAAGATGAGCATTCATGGGAGGAAGAGGAGGATCCCAGGTACCTTTCTTCTGACGAGTCCTATGGGATTCCTTCTGAACCTTACCCTCCACCAGAAAGGAGACTGTCTCCACCGGAGAGTCTCTTCTTTACCTCCTTTGTCCGGGAAATGGCTGCGGCTTTTCCCTTCCCTATGGAGGTTGAGGATGAGCCCAGGGCTGAGATGCTCGAGGTCCTGGATTAACCTTCTCCACCTAGAGAGGCTGCAACGGCTCCTTTGCATAATGTACTCAAGGAAGTCCTTATACGAAACTGGTCGTTACCTCTGTCTAATCCCGTCATCCAGAAGAGAACTGAATCCGAATATTGGATCCACGGGGAACCTGGATTGATGTTGTCTCAGCTACCTCACAATTCCATGGTGGTGGACTCCGCTCTCAAAAGAGCTAAGAGTACTAGGGACTATGCCTCAGCTCCCCCAGGCAGAGAATCTAGGACCTTGGACTTTTTTGGGAGGAAGATGTATCAGGCTGCTATGCTCGCTTCCAAAATCCAGCTCTTCACGCGCACCCACTTGCGGAACTCGGTCAGGCAACTGTCTAGCTTGGTTGATGCGCTCCCTCCGGAGCAGGCCGAGCCTTTTCGCCAGGCAGCAGAAGGTGTGTCAAAAGTTCCTGACCATGGGTACATTCGATACTTTTGTTGTAGCATCCAGGATTGCTGCCCAAGGTATAGTGATGCGCAGACTCTCATGGCTGCGTGTCTCTGACCTGGATCATTCGGTCCAGCAGCGGATGGCAGTTGTTCCTTGCTGGGGGGATAACCTTTTTGATGAGAAAGTAGAGGATCTAGTTGTCCAGCTCAAAAAGCACAATGATGCTATGTATTCTCTCTCCCGCCGGGTGTCTTCTGCTACTACCACCTCATCTAAGAGGTTTTTTGAAGGGAAGAGGAGTGCTCCCTATTCCTATGCTAGGCGTAGGTACACTCCTGCTTCTCGGCAGCCTGTCCAGGCTCAGTCCCAGCGCACTCGTTCTCATCAACAGCGTGCATCTAAGACCTCTGCAGCTCCCCAGCAAAAGCAAGGGACGGGCTTTTGACGGGCTTCAGTTTAGCATAGTCTCAGAAAAAGTGTCTGTGCCGGACGACTTGTGGGCCGGGGGGAAGTTGATATTTTTTCACCAAAGGTGACCTCTCATAACCTCCAACAGGTGGGTTCTTCAAATAGTCCGGTCAGGATACACCCTCAATCTGGAATCCAAACCTCCAAATTGTCCACCGGGAGCTCATTCTTAGTTCCCAGCACAAACAGGTACTTGCAGAGGAACTCTCCGCCCTTCTACAGGCCCAAGCGGTCGAACCCGTTCCACCAGGGGAAGAAAGGCTGGGATTCTATTCCAGGTACTTCCTTGTGCAGAAGAAAACAGGGGGGATGCGTCCCAACCTAGACCTAAGGGCCCTGAACAAATTTCTTATCCGAGAAAAGTTCAGGATGGTTTCCCTGGGCACCCTTCTTCCCATGATTCAGGAAATTGATTGGCTATGCTCTCTGGACTTAAAGGATGCTTACACCCACATCTCAATACTCCCAGCTCACAGGAAGTATCTTCGATTTTGGTTAGGAACACAGCACTTTTAGTACAGTATATTGCCTTTTGGCCTGGCGTCTGCGCCCAGAGTGTTCACCAAATGCTTAGCTGTAGTCGCAGCGTTGCTATGCAGACTGGGAGTGCATGTGCTTCCTTATCTCAATGATTGGCTGTTGAAGAGCACGTTGGAGGAGGGTGTTCTGAGTTCATGCGAATGACTATTCGGGTGCTAGAGCTACTGGGGTTCGTCATAAATTATCCCAAGTCCCATCTCACACCAGTCCAAAAATTGGAATGCATTGGAGCCCTGTTGAACACTCAGACAGCTCAAGCTTACCTTCCTGAGGCAAGGGCGGACAACCTTCTGTCCCTGGTGTCCATGGTTCGAGCGTCCCAGCAGGTCACGGCTTGGCAGATGTTGAGACTTCTGGGGCACATGGCCTCTACAGTTCATGTAACTGCCATGGCACGTTTACAAATGAGATCAGCTCAATGGACCCTAGCTTCCCAGTGGTTTCAAGCTGCGGGGGATCTTGAAGATGTAGTCCAACTGTCCACCAGCTTTCGGAATTCTCTTCAGTGGTGGAAGATTCAATCCAATTTGACCTTGGGGGCGACCATTCCAAGTTCCTCAGCCACAGAAAGTGCTGACGACGGATGCATCTCTCCTGGGGTGGGGAGCTCATTTAGATGGGCTCCACACTCAGGGAGCCTGGTCCTTTCAGGAAAAAGGTCTGCAGATCAACCTCCTGGAATTAAGAGCGATCTGGAACGCTCTAAAGGCTTTCAGAAATTGGCTGTCCAACCAAGTCATCTTAATTCAGACAGATAATCAGGTTGCCATGTATTACACCAACAAACGGGGGCACCAGATCTCGCCCTCTGTGTCAGGAAGCAGTTCAGATGTGGCTTTGAGCACGCTGTCATGGCATGTTTCTTCAAGCCACTTATTTGGCAGGTGTAAAAAACAGTCTGGCCAACAGACTGAGCAGGATAATGCAACCTCACAAGTGGTCTCTAAACATGGGCATAGTCCACAAGATCTTCCGAGTGTGGGGCACCCCCTCGGTGGATCTTTTTGCCACTCAGATCAATCTCAAGGTCCCTCAGTTCTGTTCCAGTCTTCAGTCCATGACAGACTAGCATCAGATGCCTTTCTCCTGCATTGGGGGACAGGCCTTCTGTATGCGTATCTTCCCATACCTCTAGTAGGGAAGACTTTGCTGAAACTCAAGCAAGACTGCGGAACCATGATCCTGATAGCACCTTTCTGGCCACATCAGATTTGGTTTTCTCTTCTTCTGGAGTTGTCCTCCGAAGAACTGTGGAGATTGAATTGTTTTCCAACCCTCACCACTCAGAGCGAGGGGTCGCTTCTTCATCCCAACCTCCAGTCTCTGGCTCTCATGGCCTGGATGTTGAGAGCTTAGAATTTGCCTCCTTGGGTCTTTCAGAGGGTGTCTCCCGAGTCTTGCTTGCTTCCAGGAAAGATTCCACAAAGAGGTGTTACTCTTTTAAATGGAGGAGGTTTGCCGTCTGGTGTGACAACAAGGCCCTAGATCCTCGTTCTTGTCCTACACAGACCCTGCTCGAATACCTTCTACACTTGTCAGAGTCTGGTCTCAAGACCAACTCCGTAAGAGTTCACCTTAGTGCGATTAGTGCTTATCATCGGCATGTAGAGGGTAAGCCTATCTCTGGAGAGCCTTTAGTTTTTCGCTTCATGAGAGGTTTGCTTTTGTCAAAGCCCCCTGTCAAACCTCCACCAGTGTCATGGGATCTCAACGTCGTTCTCACCCAGCTGATGAAAGCTCCTTTTGAACCACTGAATTCCTGCCATCTGAAGTACTTGACCTGAAAGGTTGTTTTCTTGGTGGCAGTTACTTCAGCTCGTAGAGTCAGTGAGCTTCAGGCCTTGCTAGTGCATGCACCTTATATCAAGTTTCATCACAACAGAGTAGTCCTCCGCACCACCCTAACATCCTGCCAAAAGTGGTGTTGGAGTTCCATCTGAAGCATTTAATTGTCTTGCCAACATTCTTTCCCTGTCCTCATACCTGCCCTGCCAAAAGCAGTTTGCACACCTTGGACTGCAAGAGAGCATTGGCCTTTTACGTGGAGCGGATGAAGCCCTTTAGACAGTCCACCCAGTTGTTTGTCTCTTTTGATCCCAACAGGAGGGGAGTCGCCATCGGAAAACGCACAATCTCCAATTGGCTGGCAGATTGCATATCCTTCACTTATGCCCAAGCTGGGCTGACTCTGGAGGGCCGTGTCACGACTCATAATGTTAGCATCATGGCTGCGTCAGTGGCTCACTTAAAGTCAGCCTCCATTGAGGAGATTTGCAAGGCTGCAACGTGGTCATCAGTCCACACATTCACATCTCACTACTGCCTTCAGTAGGATACCTGACGCGACAGTCGGTTTGGGCAGTCAGTGCTGCAGAATCCGTTTGGGGTTTAGAATCCAACTCCATCCCCCTAGACCCATTTTTGTTCTGTTCCAGGCTGCACTCTCAGTTAGTAGTTTATGGTTTCAGGTTAATCTCTTCTATGTCCTTGCTGTTGCGAGGCCCAATTGACCAATGTTCATTGTTTTGAGTGAGCCTGGCTGCTAGGGATACCCCACATGTGAGAACAAGCAGCCTGCTTGTCCTAGGAGAAAGCGAAGATACATATCTGTAGCAGGTATTCTCCGAGGACAGCAGGCTGATTGTTCTCACAAACCCACCCTCCTCCCTTTTGGAGTTGTTGTTTGTTGTTTATTTGCTTTTTGATTAAACTGAGCGGGAACACTCACGCGACGGGCGGAAAGATGGCCGCGCATGCGCGGTGGGTGCTGCTCACGCGCCGCAAGACTCTGGAAAGGTTTTTTTATATGTTGCTAGCAAAATAGCTGTCTGATTCCCGGGCCGACGCAGATGTTGACCCACATGTGAGAACAATCAGCCTGCTGTCCTCGGAGAATACCTGCTACAGGTATGTATCTTTGCTTTATCAAAACAAGATGGACATCCATCTTTCGTTTCGATAATACGGTCGGGGACGCCCAAATCTTGAAATTTAGGTCGTCCTTAGAGATGGTCATCCCTAGACTTGGTCGTTTCTGATTTTCGGCGATAATGGAAACCAAGGACGCCCATCTCAGAAACGACCAAATGCAAGCCCTTTGGTCATGGGAGGAGCCAGCATTCGTAGTGCACTGGTACCCCTGACATGCCAGGACACCAACCGGGCACCCTAGGGGGCACTGCAGTGGACTTCATAAATTGCTCCCAGGTACATAGCTCCCTTACCTTGTGTGCTGAACCTCCCAAAAACCCACTACCCACAACTGTATACCACTACCATAGCCCTTACGGGTGAAGGGGGGGGCACCTAGATGTGAGTACAGTGGGTTTGTGGTGGGTTTTGGAGGGCTCACATTTACCACCACAAGTGTAACAGGTGGGGGGGGGAGGGGGGAATGGGCCTGGGTCCGCCTGCCTGAAGTGCACTGCACCCACTAAAACTGCTCCAGGGACCTGCACACTGCTGTGATGGACCTGAGTATGACATTTGAGGCTGGCATAGAGGCTGGCACAAAATATTTTTAAAGATTTTATTTGAGGGTGGGAGGGGGTTAGTGACCACTGGGGGAATAAGGGGAGGTCATCCCCGATTCTCTCCGGTGGTCATCTGGTCAGTTCGGGCACCTTTTTGTGCCTTGGTCGTAAGAAAACAGGACCAGTTAAAGTTGTCCAAGTGCTCGTCAGGGACGCTTTTTTTTTTCTATTATGGGTCGAGGACGGCCATGTGTTAGGCACGTCCAAGTCCCACCTTCACTACGCCTCCAACACACCCCCATGAACTTTAGTCTTCTCTGCGATGGAAAGCAGTTGGGGACGTCCAAAATCGGCTTTTTGATTATACCGATTTGGATGACCCTGTGAGAAGGACGCCCATCTTCCGATTTGTGTCGAAAGATGGGCGTCCTTCTCTTTCGAAAATAGGGTAGCAAACTGCCCCAAATCAACCTTGATTCAGATCTGGATTTGCCCCACTACATCTGTGGACTTGTAGTCCAAATATCTGAAGGCAGATACATCTCGATGTTTCTGTATTGATAAATGAGAGTTCCTTATTCTAAGGGGTCGATATTCAAAAGAATTTAAACATCTAGAAATGGCTCCTGGCCGGTTAAATCACTTGTTCAAGGCTAACCAGTCATATTCAGCAGCACTTAACTGGATTTTGCATTTTTGTCTCTAGTTTTATTTTTGACCATTCATTTTGTTCCTGATGCTAAGGTCCACCTTGGGAGTCATCACCCAAGAAACAAATCTAGATGTCATTGTAGACAATATGCTGAAATCTGCCCAGAATGTCGCGGCAGCCAAAAAAGCAAACAGGATGCTAGGAATTATTAGGAAAAGGATGGTAATTAAGACTAATAATAACATAATGACTCTGTAACGCTGCATGGTGTGACCTCACCTTGAGAGTTCAGTTCTGGTCACCATATCTCAAAAAAGATATAGCGGAATTAAAAAAGGTTCAAAGAAGAGTGACCAAAATGATAAAGGGGATGGAACTCCTCTCATATGAGGAAAAGCTAAAGAGGTTAGAGCTCTTCAGCTCGTAAAAGAGATGGCTGAGGGGAGATATGATGAAGGTCTACAAAATCCTGTGTGGTGTAGAATGGGTAAAAGTGAATTTATTTTTTAGACTTTCAAAAAGTAGACTGGGGACACTCAATGAAATTACATGGAAATACTTTTAAAACAAATAGGAGGAAATATTTTTTTCATTCAATTAATAATTAAGCCCTGGAAATCGTTGCTAGAAGATATAGTAATAGCTGTTAGCATATCTGGGTTTAAAAAAGGTTTGGACAAGTTCCTGGAGGAAACGTGTGCTATTGAGATAGATGTGGGAAAGCCACTGCTTGCCCTGGGATCAGTATCATGGAACGTTGCTACTATTTGGGTTTCTACCAGGTACTTGTGACTTGGATTGGCCACTGTTGGAAACAGGATACTGGTCTGACCCAGTACATCTATTTTTATGTTCTTAATTTAATTTTGTATTTCTTTTAGCTGTGGGTTAAGTTCTTCTGCATATCATCTTCTGTCATAAATACTCACAGTTGTCTGATTAGTTCATTTGCAATAAGATTGTTATTTGTGCCAGTATTCCCTTTTATGATCCCCTGACATAGGCATTTGCTGAAATGTGGTCTTTGTCAGGTTTTAGTTTACTATTGTTAGTGATACTGTTTTTTTTAACATATTTTATAATTGTTGTTTTTTTTTAAGAAAATAAATATTTAATGTTTAATTCCTTCATTATCTATTGATCAATCTGGGGAAAAGGATAGAGAAAGGAGTGTACTACCGTCTTTTGGCCAGGATGAACAGACAGATGTAGAAATGTTATTGGAAATTAGGGGAGGCTAACAAACTGGGCAACACAATAATAATGGGTTATTTTAATTATCCCGATATTGACTGGGTAAATTTAACATCAGGGCATGCTAGGGAGGTAAAATTCCTTGACGAAATCAAGGACTTCTTTATGGAGCAGCTGGTACAGGAGCCAACAAGAAAAGGAAAAATTCTAAACCTAGTCCTTAGTGGAGCACATGATCTGGTATGGGAGGTAATGGTTTTGGGGCCACTTGATAACAGTGATCATAATATGATCGGATTTGATATTAACTTTGCAGTAAGTATAAACAGGAAATCCAATACGTTAGTGTTTAACTTTCAAAAACGAGACTTTGATAAAATGAGAAGAACGGTGAAAACAAACTTAGAGGAGCAGCTGCGAGGGTCAAAAATTTTCAACAGGTTTGGATGCTGTTCAAAAATACCATCCTGGAAGCCCAGGCCAAATATATTCCGTGTATTAAAAAAAGGAGGGAGGAAGTCCAAACGACAGCCGGCATGCTTAAAAAGTGGAGTTGAAGGAAGAGGTAAAAGAAAATCTTTCAGAAAATGGAAGAAGGAACCGACTGAAAATAATTAGAAAAAGCATAAGGAATGTCAAGTCAAATTTAAAGCGCTGATAAGGAAGGCAAAGAGGGACTTTGGAAAAAAGATTGCGTTGGACGCAAAAACACATAGTAAAAAATTATTAGGTAAATTAAAAAACAAGAAGCCGGCAAAAGAATCGGTTGCACCACTAGATGACCGAAGGGTAGAAGGGGCAATCAGGGAAGATAAAGCCATAGCGGAGAGATTAAATGAGTTCTTTGCTTCGGTCTTCACCGAGGAGGATTTGAGAGAAATACCGGTGCCAGAAATGGTATTCAAAGCTGAGGAGTCGGAGAAACAATTAAATCTCTATAAACCTAGAGGATGTAATGGAGCAATTTCACAAATTGAAGAGTAGCAAATCTCCTGGGCCGAATGGTACTGACAGAATTGAAAAATGAACTGGCGGAACTATTGTTAATAATATGTAGTTTATCTTTACAATCAAGTGTGGTACCAGAAGATTGGAGGGTAGCCCATGTAATGCCAATATTTTAAAAAGGTTCTAGAGAGGATCCGGGAAATTCTGATGTCGGTGCCAGGCAATATGGTAGAGACTATTATAAAGAACAAAATTACAGAGCATATTCAAAAGCATGGATTAATGAGACAAAGCCAGCATGGATTTAGTGAAGGGAAATCTTGCCTCGCAAGTCTATTACATTTCTTTGAAGGGGTGAATAAACATGTGGATAAAGGCAAGCTGGTTGATTTAGAGGGGCATAATTGAATGGGGCGCTCAAGTTTTCCTTTCCGTGAAGGGGCAGGGAAACCCGTATTATCGAAACAAGATGGGCGGCCATCTTTCGTTACGATAATACAGTCAGGGACGCCCAGATCTCCACATTTAGGTTGACCTTAGAGATGGTCATCCCTAGAGATGGTTGTCCCCGATTTTCGGCGATAATGGAAACCAAGGACGCCCATCTCAGAAATGACCAAATCCAAGCCATTTGGTCGTGGGAGGAGCCAGCATTCATAGTGCACTGGTCCCCCTCATATGCCAGGACACCAACTGGGCACCCTAGGGGGCACTGCAGTGGACTTCACAAATTGCTCCCAGGTGCATAGCTCCCTTACCTTGGGTGCTGAGCCCTCCAACCCCCCCCCCCCAAACCCACTCCCCACAACTGTACACCACTACCATAGCCCTAAGGGGTGAAGGGGGCACCTACATGTGGGTACAGTGGGTTTCTGGTGAGTTTTGAAGGGCTCACATTTACCACCACAAGTGTAACTGGTAGGGGGCGGGGATGAGCCTGGGTCCGCCTGCTTGAAATGCACTGCACCTACTAAAACTGCTCCAAGGACCTGCATACTGCTGTCATGGAGCTGGGTATAACATTTGAGGCTAGAAAAAAAAAAAAAAAAAAAATGTAAGTTTTTTTTTAGGGTGGGAAGGGGTTGGTGACCACTGGGGGAGTAAGGCAAGGTCATCCCCAATTCCCTTCTGTGGTCATCTGGTCAGTTCGGGCACCTTTTTGAGGCTTGGTCGCAAGATAAAATGGACCAAGCAAAGTCGGCCAAGTGCTCGTTAGTGACGCCCTTCTTTTTTCCATTATTGACTGAAGATGCCCATGTGTTAGGCATGCCCCAGTCCCGCCTTCGCTATGCTACCGACACACCCCATGAACTTTGGTCGTCCCTGCGACGGAAAGCAGTTGAGGGTGGCCAAAATTGGCTTTCGATTATGCCGATTTGGGCGACCCTGAGAGAAGGACGCCCATCTCCCAATTTGTGTTGGAAGATGGGCACCCTTCTCTTTCGAAAATAAGCCTGATTGTGTATCTGGATTTTCAAAAGGCGTTTCACAAAGTACCTCATGAATGACTCCAGAAGAAATTGGAGAGTTATGGGATAGGAGGTAGTGTCCTATTGTGAATTAAAAACTGGTTAAAGGATAGGAAACAGAGAGTAGGGTTAAATGATCAGTATTCTCAATGGAGAAGGTTAGATAGTGGGGTTCCTCAGGGGTCTATGCTGGGACCGCTGCTTTTTAGTATATTTATAATTGATCTAGAGACGGGAGTAACTAGTGAGGTAATTAAATTTGCTGATGCCACAAAGTTATTCAAAGTTGTTAAATCGCAAGAGGATTGTGCAAAATTACAAGAGGACCTTATGAGACTGTGAGACTGGGCGTCTAAATGGCAGATGACGTTTAATGTGAGCAAGTGCAAAGTGATGCATGTGGGAAAGAGGAACCTGAATTATAGCTACGTAATGCAAGGCTCCACATTAGGAGTCACCGACCAAGAAAGGGATCTTGTTGTCGTTGTTGATGATACGCTGAGACCCTCTGCTCAGTGTGCTGCGGCGGCCAAGAAAGCAAATAGAATGTTAGGTATTTATTAGGAAAGGAATGGAAAACAAAAGTGAGGACGTTATAATGCCTTTGTATCAGTCCATGGTGCGACTGCACCTCAAATATTGTGTTCAATTCTGGTCGCTGCATCTCAAAAAGATAGTGGAATTAGAAAAGGTACAGAGAAGGACGACGAAAATGATAAAGGGGATGTGACGGCTTCCCTATGAGGAAAGGTTGAAGCGTCTAGGGCTCTTCAGCGTGGAGAAAAGACGGCTGAGGGGAGATGTGATAGAGGTCTATAAAATAATGAGTGGAGTAGAATGGGTAGACGTGAATCGTTTGTTTACTCTTTCTAAGAATATTAGGACTAGGGGGCATGCGATGAAGGTACAAAGTAGTAACTTTAATACAAATTGGAGAAAATGTTTCTTCACTCAATGTGTAATTAAACTCTGGAATTCGTTGCAAGAGAATGTGGTAAAGGCGGTTAGCGTAGCGGGGTTTAAAAAAGATCTGGATGACTTCCTGAAGGAAAAGTCCATAGACCATTATTAAATTGACTTGGGGAAAATCCACTGCTTATTTCTGGGATAAACAGCATAAAATGTTTTGAACTTTTTCGGGATCTTGCCAGGTATTTGTGACCTGAATTGGCAACTGTTGGAAACAGGATGCTGGGCTTGATGGACCTTTGTCTGTTCCAGTGTAGCAATACTTATGTAAGTTTTTTTTTTTTTTTGTACATCGGATTTGTGTATGTTGGCCTGATAGGTTTGTATACCCTTTGCTCATTGGTTCATGAAAAGTGTACCATGAAAAGTGTGTGTGCTGGAACTTAATAAAGAAAATATGCATGGAAAATGCTATGTAGTCATTGCTCCCTTTTTATGTCTTTGCTCTTGTGTCTTTTCTTCCAGATGGTAAAAGCAATCCAGGTTTTGCGAATTCACCTACTTGAGTTGGAGAAGGTAAATGAACTCTGCAAGGATTTTTGCAGTCGTTACATTTCCTGCTTGAAAACTAAAATGAACAGTGAGACTCTGCTGAGTGGAGACCCTGGAAGTCCATATTCTCCAGTCCAGCCCCAGGTAGATAACTGGAACTCATTCAAATAATGAAGGTTTTTTCCTGAAAAACTTTGGAAATGTGAGCAAAGTATGTTTCCTGTATTTGGTAGAAAGTTAAGTCCTTTATTTTAGTTTAAATTTTTATTTCTGCACAGGATAAGAAATAGGGAGATGAGATAGATTTGAAAGTTTTGACTTGTAGCATACTTGTGTTTCACTATTTTCATCTTAGGACTATACTTTGGTATATATGGATTGCAGAAGGTGTGGAGGGGAATAATCGAAAGGGATGCCCAAGTTTTGCTGAGGATGTCCTCGCAAACTGTCCCAATGGAAGGGCGGGGAAACCCATATTATCGAAACAAGATGGACGTCCATCTTTCGTTTTGATAATATGGTCGGGGATGCCCAAATCGTGAAATTTAGGTCGTCTTTAGAGATGGTCGTCCCTAGACTTGGTCGTTTCTGATTTTCAGCGATAATGGAAACCAAGGACGCCCATCTCAGAATCGACCAAATGCAAGCCCTTTGGTCGTGGGAGGAGCCAGCATTCGTAATTCACTGGTCCCCCTGACATGCCAGGACACCAACCGGGCACCCTAGGGGGCACTGCAGTGGACTTCATAAAATGCTCCCAGGTACACAGCTCTCTTACCTTCTGTGCTGAGCCCCCCCCAACCCCCCCCCCCCCAAAACCCACTACCCACAACTGTACACCACTACCATAGCCCTTACAGGTGAAGGGAGGCACCTAGATGTGGGTACAGTGGGTTTGTGGTGGGTTTTGGAGGGCTCATATTTACCACCACAAGTGTAACAGGTAGGGGGGGGGGATGGGCCTGGGTCCGCCTGCCTGAAGTGCACTGCACCCACTAAAACTGCTCCAGGGACCTGCATACTACTGTGATGGACCTGAGTATGACATTTGAGGCTGGCACAAAATATTTTTAAAGATTTATTTTTGAGGGTGGGAGGGAGTTAGTGATCACTGGGTGAGTAAGGGGAGGTCATCCCTGATTCTCTCTGGTGGTCATCTGGTCAGTTCGGGCACCTTTTTGTGCCTTGGTCATAAGAAAAACAGGACCAATTAAAGTTGTCCAAGGTCTCGTCAGGGACGCTCTTTTTTTTTTCCATTATGGGTCGAGGACGGCCATGTGTTAGGCACGCCCAAGTCCCACCTTCGCTACTTCTCCGATACGCCCCCGTGAACTTTGGCCGTCCCTGCGAAGGAAAGCAGTTGGGGACGTCCAAAATCGGCTTTCAATTATACCGATTTGGATGACCCTGTGAGAAGGACGCTCATCTTCCGATTTGTGTCGAAAGATGGGCGTCCTTCTCTTTCGAAAATAGGGTAGCAAACTGCCCCAAATCAACCTTGATTTAGATCTGGATTTGCCCCACTACATCTGTGGACTTGTAGTTCAAATATCTGAAGGCAGATACATCTCGATGTTTCTGTATTGATAAATGAGAGTTCCTTATTCTAAGGGGTCGATATTCAAAAGAATTTAAACATCTAGAAATGGCTCCTGGCCGGTTAAATCACTTGTTCAAGGCTAACCAGTCATATTCAGCAGCACTTAACTGGATTGTGCTGCTGAAAATGTCTGGTCAGCACCCAACTAGAACATGGCTACTTTGGGGCCGTTCCATGAGTCAGCACTTGGCTGGTTAAATATCAATATTCAGCACCTAACTGGCCAGGGTATCTTTATGCAGTTTGCCCTAGCCAGTTAAGTGCTGAATATCGCACTTAATCTGCTATGGTTTCACCAAATTTGTATGCCTGGAAATTCAATACCAGAGCCCGGACTTGGCCTACCATTGAATTTCCAGGGATAACGCCACCAGCGGTCAGCACAACGCTAATCACCACTGGTTGAATATCAGGCTCCAAGAGTATAGGTTGCCAGTTCAAATCCCAACATAGTCTGCTCAGCCTTTTAAAATAGACAAAATGAAGACCAATTATAATTGAATAGTAATATATGTATACTGTGTAAATCCTTTTAGTGAAGATGCTATATAAAAGCAGTGTTAAATAAATATGAGTATTGTTATTTCTCTTATGCTCATTCTTCTTTATTGAATTTTCCACAGAGAAAACAAATTCAACAATAATTTGTACAACGTGCTAACTAAAGGGATCTTTTACTAAGGTGTGCTAGTGTTTTTAGCATGCGCTAATAATTCTCCGAGGACAAGCAGGCTGCTTGTTCTCACTGATGGGTGACGTCCACGGCAGCCCCTCCAATCGGAATCTTCACTAGCAAAAGCCTTTGCTAGTCCTCGCGCGCCCATGCGCATCGCGCATGCGCGGCCGTCTTCCCGCCCGAAACCGGCTCGTGCCAGACAGTCTTCTTTTGTCCGCACTCGGTACGGTCGTGTTACGCCGTTCACGCCCCTTAAGTCGACCTCGCGCGTCTCTTTTTGACTTTCGCGTTTAAAAAAAAAAAAAAGGATTTCGGAAGAGGACCTTTTCGGTCTTTTTCCCTTTCCGCTATTTCCAGTTTTTGCCCTGGTAAGTTTTCTTTCGTCTTCGGGGTAGGCCCTTTTCAAGCCTCGGGTCGAATTTTTTTCTCCCCCTCTTTTTGGTGCCTGCTGCAATTACGAGTTTTGATTTCGCTGGCGCGATTTTTCCGCCCATGTCATGGAAGTCTCCCAGCGGCTTCAAGAAGTGCACCCAGTGCGCCCGGGTAATCTCGCTCACTGACAGGCACGCGTCGTGTCTTCAGTGTCTGGGGGCTGGGCACTGCCCGCAGGCCTGTAGTCTGTGCGCCCTTTTACAAAAGCGGACTCAGGTAGCGAGATTGGCCCAGTGGAACGTTTTGTTCTCGGGCTCTTTGTCGGCATCGGGAGTTTCGAGTGCATCGACGTCGACAGCGTCTAGACCTCCGTCCTCGGCCGCGACTGCATCGAGGCATCGACCCTCTGCGTCGTCGGGGCCGAGACATCGGAAGGCTGCGTCGGCGTCGGTGGTACCGGGACCTCCACTTCTGCTGATGTCGTCGGACGGTGGTGCTTCGACTGGAGTGCAGGTGAGGGCTGTCCATTCCCCTGCTGGTGGCGGTAAGCCTTCGGGTGGGTCTCCCCCTACCCTGAGGGCTCCTGCAGTACAGCCCCCCTGAGACCGACCTTCTTCGGCCTCGGCCCCGAGGAAGTGACGGCTGGATTCTACGTCCTCCTCGTCGGTGCCGGGAAACTCCGGTGACATGCTTCGTCCCAAGAAGTCGAAGAAGCATCGACACCGGTCCCCTTCCCGTATCGGCACCGAGAGCTCTGGGTCGCCGAGGGAGTCGGCACCCAGTAGGCATCGGCACCGAGAGGACCGCTCACCCTCTGTTCAGGAGGTGTCGATGCGCTCCACTATGGACAGCCCGGAACAGCCTCCACGCCTGGAACAGACTCTGACATCGACACCTGCATCGGCTTCCACGTCTTTCTCCACAGCCGCTCTGCACGAGAGTCTCCGGGCCGTTCTCCCAGAGATTCTGGGAGAGCTGTTGCGCCCTTCCCCTCCGGTACCGGGGGTGCTTGCGCCTCCGGTACCGTCGAGTGAGGCGCCGGCTGGCCCCTTGCCCGGGGTGAGGTCTCCGACATCGGTGCCGCGTGCGGTACCGACTGCGGTCGCCTCCCAGGAAGGCTCCCCGACTATGTCGGCGGAGGGAGCTTCGCCGGTGCGGGCGAGGGAGTCTACCTCTCGACGCTCCCACTGTGGCCGAGGTTCCACGGAGTCGAGCCGGGCACGGCTTCAGACACAGGTCCGTGAACTTGTGTCTGATACCGAAGGTGAGGCCTCGTGGGAAGAGGAGGAGGACATCAGATATTTCTCTGACGAGGAGTCTGAGGGTCTTCATTCTGATCCCACTCCCTCCCCTGAAAGGCAGCTTTCTCCTCCCGAGAGTCTGTCTTTTGCGGCCTTTGTCCGGGAGATGTCTACGGCCATCCCCTTCCCGGTGGTTGTGGAGGACAAGCCCAGGGCTGAAATGTTTGAGCTCCTGGACTATCCTTCTCCACCTAAGGAAGCGTCCACAGTACCCATGCATCATGTCCTCAAAAAGACATTGCTGGCGAACTGGACCAAGCCACTAAGTAATCCCCACATTCCCAAGAAGATCGAGTCCCAGTACCGGATCCATGGGGACCCAGAGCTGATGCGCACTCAGTTGCCTCACGACTCTGGAGTTGTGGATTTGGCCCTAAAGAAGGCTAAGAGTTCTAGGGAGCATGCTTCGGCGCCCCCGGGCAAGGACTCTAGAACCTTAGACTCCTTTGGGAGGAAGGCCTACCATTCTTCAATGCTCGTGGCCAAAATCCAGTCCTACCAGCTCTACACGAGCATCCACATGCGGAACAATGTGCGGCAGTTGGCGGGCTTGGTGGACAAGCTCCCCCCTGAGCAAGCCAAGCCATTTCAGGAGGTGGTCAGGCAGCTGAAGGCGTGCAGAAAATTCCTGGCCAGAGGGGTGTATGACACCTTTGATGTTGCGTCCAGGGCCGCTGCTCAAGGTGTGGTGATGCGCACACTCTCATGGCTGCGTGCCTCCGACCTGGAGAATAGGATCCAGCAGCGGATTGCGGACTCGCCTTGCCGTGCGGATAACATTTTTGGAGAGAAAGTCGAACAGGTGGTAGAGCAGCTCCACCAGCGGGATACCGCTTTCGACAAGTTCTCCCGCCGGCAGCCTTCAGCTTCTACCTCTACAGGTAGACGATTTTTGGGGGGAAGGAAGACTGTTCCCTACTCTTCTGGTAAGCGTAGGTACAATCCTCCTTCTCGAGAGCCTGCGGCCCAGGCTAAGCCCCAGCGCGCTCGCTCTCGTCAGCAGCGTGCACCTCAGCAAGGCCCCTCGGCTCCCCAGCAAAAGCAAGGGACGAGCTTTTGACTGGCTCCAGCAGAGCATAGCCGACATCCAAGTGTCAGTGCCGGGCGACCTGCCAGTCGGAGGGAGGTTGAAAGTTTTTCACCAAAGGTGGCCTCTCATAACCTCCGATCAGTGGGTTCTTCAAATAGTCCGGCAAGGATACACCCTCAATTTGGCCTCAAAACCTCCAAATTGTCCACCGGGAGCTCAGTCTTACAGCTTCCAACACAAGCAGGTACTTGCAGAGGAACTCTCCGCCCTTCTCAGCGCCAATGCGGTCAAGCCCGTGCCATCCGGGCAGGAAGGGCTGGGATTCTATTCCAGGTACTTCCTTGTGGAAAAGAAAACAGGGGGGATGCGTCCCATCCTAGACCTAAAGGCCCTGAACAAATATCTGGTCAAAGAAAAGTTCAGGATGCTTTCCCTGGGCACCCTTCTCCCTATGATTCATGAAAACGATTGGACTTGAAGGACGCCTACACGCACATCCCGATACTGCCAGCTCTTAGACAGTATCTGCGATTTCAGCTGGGCACACGTCACTTCCAGTACTGTGTGCTACCCTTTGGGCTCGCCTCTGCGCCCAGAGTGTTCACGAAGTGCTTGGCTGTAGTAGCAGCGGCGCTTCGCAGGCTGGGAGTGCACGTGTTCCCCTATCTCGACGATTGGCTGGTGAAGAACACATCCGAGGCAGGAGCTCTACAGTCCATGCAGATGACTATTCGCCTCCTGGAGCTACTGGGGTTTGTGATAAATTATCCAAAGTCCCATCTTCTCCCAGTGCAGAGACTCGAATTTATAGGAGCTCTGCTGGACTCTCGGACGGCTCGTGCCTATCTCCTAGAGAGCCAACAACTTGTTGTCCCTCGTCTCGCGGGTGCGAGCGTCCCAGCAGATCACAGCTCGGCAGATGTTGAGATTGCTGGGCCACATGGCCTCCACAGTTCATGTGACTCCCATGGCCCGCCTTCACATGAGATCTGCTCAATGGACCCTAGCTTCCCAGTGGTTTCAGGCTGCTGGGGATCTAGAAGACGTGATCCACCTGTCCACGAGTTTTCTCAAATCCCTGTATTGGTGGACGATTTGGTCCAATTTGACTCTGGGGCGTCCTTTCCAAATTCCTCAGCCACAAAAAGTGCTGACCACGGATGCGTCTCTCCTGGGGTGGTGAGCTCATGTCGAGGGGCTTCACACCCAAGGAAGCTGGTCCCTCCAGGAACGCGATCTGCAGATCAATCTTCTGGAGTTACGAGCGGTCTGGAACGCTCTGAAGGCTTTCAGAGATCGGCTGTCCCACCAAATTATCCAAATTCAGACAGACAACCAGGTTGCCATGTATTACATCAACAAGCAGGGGGGCACCGGATCTCGCCCCCTGTGTCAGGAAGCCGTCAGCATGTGGCTCTGGGCTCGCCGTCACGGCATGGTGCTCCAAGCCACATATCTGGCAGGTGTAAACAACAGTCTGGCCGACAGGTTGAGCAGGATTATGCAACCTCACGAGTGGTCGCTCAATTCCCGTGTAGTGCGACAGATCTTCCAGGTGTGGGGCATCCCCTTGGTAGATCCCTTTGCATCTCGAGCCAACCACAAAGTCCCTCAGTTCTGTTCCAGGCTTCAGGCCCACGGCAGACTGGCATCAGATGCCTTCCTCCTGGACTGGGGGGAGGGTCTGCTGTATGCTTATCCTCCCATACCTCTGGTGGGGAAGACTTTGTTGAAACTCAAGCAAGACCGAGGCACCATGATTCTGATTGCTCCTTTTTGGCCGCGTCAGATCTGGTTCCCTCTTCTTCTGGAGTTGTCCTCCGAAGAACCGTGGAGATTGGAGTGTTTTTCGACCCTCATCACACAGGACGAAGGGGTGCTTCTGCATCCCAACCTCCGGTCTCTGGCTCTCACGGCCTGGATGTTGAGAGCGTAGACTTTGCCTCTTTGGGTCTGTCCGAGGGTGTCTCCCGCATCTTGCTTGCTTCCAGGAAAGATTCCACTAAGAGGAGTTACTTCTTTCTATGGAGGAGGTTTGCCGTCTGGTGTGACAGCAAGGCCTTAGATCCTCGCTCTTGTCCTACACAGACCCTGCTTGAATACCTTCTGCACTTGTCTGAGTCTGGTCTCAAGACCAACTCTGTAAGGGTCCACCTTAGTGCAATCAGTGCATACCATTACCGTGTGGAAGGCAAGCTGATCTCAGGACAGCCTTTAGTTGTTCGCTTCATGAGAGGTTTGCTTTTGTCAAAGCCCCCCGTCAAGCCTCCTACAGTGTCATGGGATCTCAATGTCGTTCTCACCCAGCTGATGAAACCTCCTTTTGAGCCACTGAACTCCTGCCATCTGAAGTACTTGACCTGGAAGGTCATTTTCTTGGTGGCAGTTACTTCAGCTCGTAGAGTCAGTGAGCTTCAGGCCCTGGTAGCCCAGGCCCCTTACACCAAATTTCATCATAACAGAGTAGTCCTCCGCACTCACCCTAAGTTCTTGCCAAAGGTTGTGTCGGAGTTCCATCTGAACCAGTCAATTGTCTTGCCAACATTCTTTCCCCGTCCTCATTCCTGCCCTGCTGAACGTCAGCTGCACACATTGGACTGCAAAAGAGCATTGGCCTTCTATCTGGAGCGGACACAGCCCAACAGACAGTCCGCCCAATTGTTTGTTTCTTTTGATCCCAACAGGAGGGGAGTGGCTGTGGGGAAACGCACCATATCCAATTGGCTAGCAGATTGCATTTCCTTCACTTACGCCCAGGCTGGGCTGGCTCTTGAGGGTCATGTCACGGCTCATAATGTTAGAGCCATGGCAGCGTCGGTAGCCCACCTGAAGTCAGCCACTATTGAAGAGATTTGCAAAGCTGCGACGTGGTCATCTGTCCACACATTCTCATCTCATTACTGCCTGCAGCAGGATACCCGACGCAACAGTCGGTTCGGGCAGTCAGTGCTTCAGAATCTGTTCGGGGTTTAGAATCCAACTCCACCCCCCTAGGCCCATGTTTATTCTGTTCCAGGCTGCTCTCTCAGTTAGTTGGATAAATTGTTAGGTCAATCTCAGTTATGTCCTCGCCGTTGCGAGGCCCAATTGACCATGTTTGTTGTTTTGAGTGAGCCTGGGGGCTAGGGATACCCCATCAGTGAGAACAAGCAGCCTGCTTGTCCTCAGAGAAAGCGAATGCTACATACCTGTAGAAGGTATTCTCCAAGGACAGCAGGCTGATTGTTCTCACAAACCCGCCCGCCTCCCCTTTGGAGTTGTGTCTTCCCTTCTCTTTGTCTTGCTACATATGAGACTGGCCGGCACGAGCCGGTTTCGGGCAGGAAGACGGCCACGCATGCGCGGTGCGCATGGGCGCGCGAGGACTAGCAAAGGCTTTTGCTAGTGAAGATTCCGATTGGAGGGGCTGCCGTGGACGTCACCCATCAGTGAGAACAATTAGCCTGCTGTCCTCGGAGAATACCTTCTACAGGTATGTAGCATTCGCTTTAGGACGCACTAAACGCTAGAGATGCCCATATATTCCTATGGACGTCTCTAGGGTTTAGCGCATCCTAATCATTAGCATGCGCTAAAAACACTAGCATGCCTTAGTAAAAGAACCCCTAAGACTGTGAAGTGCCATTCTGCACATAACTACATAGTAACATAGTAGATAATGGCAAATAAAGACCTGTACGGTCCATCCATTCTGCCCAACAAGATAAACTCAGAATAAGGTATGATGTGATACTACAAATGCATACATGATCTTGCTTTGTCCTTGCCATTTTTAGGGCACAGACTGTAGAAGTCTGGCCAGCACTGGCCTTGTTCTCCAGCTACTGAAGCTATCATTGAAGCCCCACTCCAGCCCATCCAAATCTGTTCAGCCATGATCAGGGCACAGACCATATATGTCTGCTTAGCACTGGTTATGTTTCCCAATTACTGGGGTTGCCATCTAAGCACTGCTAAGTTTGTTTGGTTCTATTCTTTCCATACAGGATTCTTTTGAGTTTATCCAATGCATTTTTTGAATTCTGTTATCATTTTCATCTCCACTACCTCCCGTGGGAAGGCATTCCAGTTCTCCAAGGACAAGCAGGACAGATGTATCCTACACTTGGGTGATGTAATCCCAATGGAGCCTGGTGCAGACACTGCCCAGTGTACTATAACTTTAAGAGGCTACGCATGCATGAGTGCCTTCCTGACCAGCGTACAAGTACAGGACACTCAGTCTTGTTTTTTTCACAGAGCAAGGAGATTGTGTCTCTTTGATCTCTTCAGTGCTTTTTCTCAGAATAGTTGTGCCTTCCCATGTGGGTATTTTAACTCATTTAGTTATTGTCTTCCCTCATATTTTTCTTAGTGTTTTTGGCTCTTTTAAGTTTATTTTTTTTGGTTTTCTTTTTGTTACATTTGTACCCCGTGCTTTCCCACTCATGGCAGGCTCAATGCGGCTTACATGGGGCAATGGAGGGTTAAATGACTTGCCCAGAGTCACAAGGAGCTGCCTGTGCCTGAAGTGGGAATCGAACTCAGTTCCTCAGTTCCCCAGGACCAATGTCCACCACCCTAACCACTAGGCCACTCCTCCACTCCAGTTTTCTAGTTTTTCACGGCTCCTGAGGCCCTCTTAGGCTGGAACACCAAGCTCAATTTAAGGTAAGCCACTTTTTGGCCTCACCATTGAGCCTTTTGATTTAGCTGCAGTTTGCTGTGCCTCAGAAGACCCTCCAGTGTCTTCAAAAGATGCACCCAGTGCAATTGGGTGATATCTGACCTGCACAATTGGTGTGTGGGGTGTTTGGGGCCTGAGTGCACCAGCATCAAGGAGGTCTCTACCTCCTTTGACATCAGGTGCTAGTAGTAAGCCCCAGATCTGAATTAGACCTGACACCGAGGACACTGATTCAACTTCATCCTCTTTGGCACCAAGGGACCCCCATGTCAGCACTCCTCCACTTTGACTCCGAGGTCCATGCTTCACCAGTGGAATGGTCTCTGACCCCCTTATCTCGAGAGGCATTGATATTGGTGCCGCCCCATACATGTGAACACTCGACGTGAGGAAAGGAATCTCCCTCAAAGTCGAGAACTAAGCATGCACCTAGGCACCTAACCGTGAGGCATGGATGTCCTTCCAGACAGCTGAGACAGGCGCAGGCTCTAGATTCCCTTCAGAAATATTTTGCTGAGTCTGACACAGACCAGTCATGGGAGTCTGAGGAAGAGCTAGACTACATCTCAGAGGAGGGGTTGTATAGCATACCCTAGGTCCCTACTTGATAAGAGGAGGAAGTCTCTTCCTGAGCCCCTCTCCTTCACCTGTTTTGTCAAGGAAATGGAGGATACCATTCTCTTTAAGTTAGAATCGGAGGACAAACCTAGAGCTGAGTCATTCCAAGTCCTGGAGTTTGATTCTCTATCCAGAGATGCTGTGACAGTTCCACTGCACAAGGTTCTCTGGGATGCTCAGATGAAGAACTGGGAGACCCCTCTCTGTGCAAGTTGTACCAAAGAAGGTGGATTCCATGTATTGGATCCAGAAGGTTCCAGGATTTGAGAAGGTCCAGTTGCCACACCACTCCCCTGTGGTCAAATCTGCGCTCAAAAGGACTAGAAGTTCCAGGTTTCATATCTTGGCACCCCTGGACAGGAAGACCTGGACCTTAGATTTTTTGTGGAGGAAGTTTAATAAGACCTCGATGCTAGTTTCCTGCATCCAGGACTACCAGCTCTACATAAGCCTTTACTAGCCATCCTTGGTTTATAGTGTACTAGACTTTGCAGAAACTCTCCCGCAGGAGCAGGCTTCTGAGCTTCGCCAGCTGGCCAAAAAGCAGGAGTAATGCAACAAAGAGAGGGAACCAAGTACAAACTAATTTCAAAAGGCTGAGTCTGTTCAAAGGTTGGTGATATGTTCCTTCAAATGGAACGCAGTACAAAGCACACGCACACAAATTAGTTTGTTGAAGCCTCCTTTGTCATTGGTTTGACCCCTGACGCAGGTGCAGTAGCACCGAAACACGGCCCGTGTCGGGTCTCTCTTCAATCAAAGTCTATTATTAAAGGATATTTTAATGAAAGAACTGTGTTCCCTTTTGTTTTTAAAGGGCCTTTGTGCTGTTTTTTTTTTTTTTTTTTTGCAAAAAGCAGGAGTGTCAGAAATATCTGGACAGGGGTGCATATGATACTTTTGATATTATGTCCAGATGCATATGATACTTTTCATATTGCATCCAGAGTGTCCAATTTGGGTATGGGGTTGTGCAGATTCTCATGGCTGTGTGTCTCAGACCTTGAACCTGCGGTTCAGGAGAGGCTAGCAAACGTACCTTGCCGTAGAGATAACCTTTTCGTTGACCTCATCAAGAAACATACTGATACTATCCAGTCCCTCTTCCAGCAGCCTCCTTCTGTGTCCTCCACTACTCAGAGGTACCCTAGCAGGTCTCGAAGGAGTTCCTACTAATCTTCTTGTACCCATCCTCAGCAGCAGCCCCAGGCCCAATGTCCTTGGGCCCGCCAGCAACTTCTACAGAAGTCACAACCTGCACCCGAGTCAAAAGCAGGAACGAGCTTTTGACTGGCTTCAGGAGAGCATAGCCACCATCAAAGTATCCGTCCCAGATGATCTGCCAGTAGGGGGGAGGCTGATTTTTTTTCAAGAAAGGTGGCCCCTTGTAACATCTGACCAGTGGGTTCTCCAAATAGTGCACGCAGGATGTGCTTTCATACTTGAAGAGGAACTCACTGCCCTTCTCCAGGCCCATCCGGTCAAGCCCTCCCACCAGGACAGAAAGGGCAGTTATTCTATTCCAGGTATTTTCTTGTAGCCAAGAAGACAGGGGAATTTTGTCCCATCCTAGACCTAATGGTCCTGAACAAATACAGTGGGGGAAATAAGTATTTGATCCCTTGCTGATTTTGTAAGTTTGCCCACTGACAAAGACATGAGCAGCCCATAATTGAAGGGTAGGTTATTGGTAACAGTGAGAGATAGCACATCACAAATTAAATCCGGAAAATCACATTGTGGAAAGTATATGAATTTATTTGCATTCTGCAGAGGGAAATAAGTATTTGATCCCCCACCAACCAGTAAGAGATCTGGCCCCTACAGACCAGGTAGATGCTCCAAATCAACTCGTTACCTGCATGACAGACAGCTGTCGGCAATGGTCACCTGTATGAAAGACACCTGTCCACAGACTCAGTGAATCAGTCAGACTCTAACCTCTACAAAATGGCCAAGAGCAAGGAGCTGTCTAAGGATGTCAGGGACAAGATCATACACCTGCACAAGGCTGGAATGGGCTACAAAACCATCAGTAAGACGCTGGGCGAGAAGGAGACAACTGTTGGTGCCATAGTAAGAAAATGGAAGAAGTACAAAATGACTGTCAATCGACAAAGATCTGGGGCTCCACGCAAAATCTCACCTCGTGGGGTATCCTTGATCATGAGGAAGGTTAGAAATCAGCCTACAACTACAAGGGGGGAACTTGTCAATGATCTCAAGGCAGCTGGGACCACTGTCACCACGAAAACCATTGGTAACACATTACGACATAACGGATTGCAATCCTGCAGTGCCCGCAAGGTCCCCCTGCTCCGGAAGGCACATGTGACGGCCAGTCTGAAGTTTGCCAGTGAACACCTGGATGATGCCGAGAGTGATTGGGAGAAGGTGCTGTGGTCAGATGAGACAAAAATTGAGCTCTTTGGCATGAACTCAACTCGCCGTGTTTGGAGGAAGAGAAATGCTGCCTATGACCCAAAGAACACCGTCCCCACTGTCAAGCATGGAGGTGGAAATGTTATGTTTTGGGGGTGTTTCTCTGCTAAGGGCACAGGACTACTTCACCGCATCAATGGGAGAATGGATGGGGCCATGTACCGTACAATTCTGAGTGACAACCTCCTTCCCTCCGCCAGGGCCTTAAAAATGGGTCGTGGCTGGGTCTTCCAGCACGACAATGACCCAAAACATACAGCCAAGGCAACAAAGGAGTGGCTCAGGAAGAAGCACATTAGGGTCATGGAGTGGCCTAGCCAGTCACCAGACCTTAATCCCATTGAAAACTTATGGAGGGAGCTGAAGCTGCGAGTTGCCAAGCGACAGCCCAGAACTCTTAATGATTTAGAGATGATCTGCAAAGAGGAGTGGACCAAAATTCCTCCTGACATGTGTGCAAACCTCATCATCAACTACAGAAGACGTCTGACCGCTGTGCTTGCCAACAAGGGTTTTGCCACCAAGTATTAGGTCTTGTTTGCCAGAGGGATTAAATACTTATTTCCCTCTGCAGAATGCAAATAAATTCATATACTTTCCACAATGTGATTTTCCGGATTTAATTTGTGATGTGCTATCTCTCACTGTTACCAATAACCTACCCTTCAATTATGGGCTGCTCATGTCTTTGTCAGTGGGCAAACTTACAAAATCAGCAAGGGATCAAATACTTATTTCCCCCACTGTATCTGGTCAAAGAAAAGTTCAGAATGGTTTCTCTGGGTACCCTACTCCCCATTATTCAGGAAAACGATTGGCTATGCTCTCTGGACTTATGTTTAAATCTGTTTATTGAGATATTAACAACAACAAGTCACTTAACAACATGTACAGAAGTAGAAAACAAAGAGTTGTCACTAAGGCAATTAGCAGCCTCAAACATGTTAATTTTCAGAAGGGCGAACAAATGGGTCTCTAAACAAGCAATGAAAGGCTTTGTTTCTTATAGCCTCTCACCATGATAATAAATCTTTCAACTATAAGAAGCTCTCTTAATAAGGACTCCAACCAACCATCCCTACCTCCCCTCCCTAACCAAAAAAAAAAAAAAATCAAGAAAAAAAAAAAACCCACAGCCACCCAAGCTGTTCCAGCCCCTTATAAGGTGTTAAGCACTAAACTCTGAGCCCTAGGGGAAAGAGAATAGATATAGGAATCCCAAATTAATAAAAATTGCTTTTTGTGCTTTTGAGACAAACCAATCTTTTGATTTTCCAGTAACATGAGATTATGCAACCTATTATGCCAACCCCAAAAGGAGAGGGAATCTGAGGTAGTCCAAACCTTAAGCATACTATTTTTTTTTTTTTTTTTACCCAGGAGAGCTGCTTTACATAATAATAAATGACTACCCCTGCTCTGCTTAACAAAGACCTCATGCTTGTCCAACAAAAAGCCCAAAGCTGATATTGGAATGATGGATCCCGTGAAAAATTCAAGGTAATGAATGATCCTCCTCCAAAATGAACAAATATGTGGGCATGTCCAGAATACATGGAAAAAAAGAGTTTAGATTTTGAGCCATTCCTGACAAAGAAGAGAATAAACCCCTCCCATCTTAATGCTCTCTGGACTTAAAGGATGCATTTCCACATACAGATACTTCCCAGTCACCGGAAATACCTCAGATTCCTAGTAGGGAAACACCACTAGCAGTAACACATCCTGCCATTTGGCCTTGCATCCACACCCAGTGTATTTTCAAAATGTCTTGTAGTAGTCACATCATTGCACAGGCTGATAGTGCATGTGTTTCCATGCTATTGACTGGTCGAGAGTACATTGCAGAAAGATGTGCAATCATCAGTGCAGAGAACTATCCGGGTGTCGGTGCTACTTGGGTTTGTAGCCACCTACCCAAAGGCCCATCTGCAACCTGTTCAGCAGTTGGAGACCATAGGAGCTCTGCTAGACAGTGTACGCTTGAACCTTTCTTCCTCAATATTAGGCGACTGCTGTCTTGGTGGTCGTCGACCAGGTTCACAACTCTAGCAGGTAACAACTTGGCAAATGTTGAGACTACTAGGCCATATGGCCTCCACATTAATTGTTACACCCTTGGTACCCCTCCATTTCAGGAGGGGCCAATGAACCCTAACTTCTCAGTGGCATCATGCCACCGGGAACCTAGCAGATGTCATCAAGGTCATACCACAGCTCAAGCACTCTCTCTGCTGGTGGCTAATTTGGTCCAATTTGACCCTGGGACTGCCTTTCCAAATTCAACCTCCCCAAAAGATGCTGACCACAGATGCATCCGACCTAGCGAGGGGGGGGCTCATGTAGATGGGTTTCACACTCAGGGGACTTGGTCCACCCAGGATGTGCTTTTTCATATCAATCTCCTGGAATTGTGGCAGTATGGAATGCTCTAAGAGTTTTCAAAGATTGGCCAGTGAACCAAATTATAGTAATTCAAATGGACAATCAGGTTGCAATTTACTAGGTCAACAAGCAGGGGGGTAGAGGATCCTTCCCTTTGTGTCAGGAAGCGGTCTGGATGTGGCAATGGGCCCTCAAATACTGCATTGTGCTCAGAGCCACATATCTGGCAAGAAAAGACAACTGTCTGGCAGACAGGCTGAGCAGGATCATTCAACTGCACGAGTAGTCTCTCAATATAGGCGTAGCCCACAAGATCTTATGAGTGTGGGGCACCCCATTGGTGGATCTCTTTGCCACCCAACTCAACAACAAAGTCCCTCAGTCCTGCTCCAGACTCGGATTGCATGACAGACTAGTGTCCTCCACATAGGGGAGAGAGTCGCCTGTATGTGTGTCCTCCCATACCTCTAATAGGGAAGACTTTGTTGAAACTCAGGAAAGATCAGGGAGCCATGATCTTAATCATTCCTTTCTGGCTGAGGCAGATCTGGTTCCCTCTTTTTCTGGAGTTGTCCTCTGAAGAACAGTGGAGGCTGAACTGTTTTCTGACCCTCATCATACAGAGCAAGGGGTCTTTTCTACACCCCAACCTCCAGACCGTAGCCATCAAGATCTGAATGTTGAGACTGTAGAATTTCAGTCTTTGGATCTGCTTGAGGGTGTCTCTAGAATCTTGCTGGCTTCCAGGAAAGATTCCGCTAAGAGGTGTTATACTTTCAAGTGGAGGAGGTTTGGTGTGAGGGCAAGGCCATAGATCCACTTACTTGTCCTACACAAAAATTGCTTGAATACCTCCTACACCTCTTGACGCCTGGTTTAAAGACCAACTCTGTAAAGGTTCATATTTCTGCAATCAGTGCTTATCACCACCATGTAGGGGACAAGTCCATCTCTGTTGGTTGGTTCATGAGAGGGTTGATGTTGACAAAGCACCCTCTCAAACCTTCCACTGTGTCATGGGATCTCAACGTTATCCTTACCCAGCTGATGAGAGCTCCTTTTGAGACTGTCATCTGAAGTACCTGACCAGGAAGGTTCTGTTTATGGTGGTGGTCACTTCAGCTTGCAGAGTCAGTGAGCTTCAAACGCTAGTAGCCTATTCACTTTACATACAATTTCATCATAAAAAGGTAGTTCTTTGCACACTTCCAAAGTTCCTTCCTAAATTGGTGTCATAGTTCCATCTTAAACAGTTGATCATGCTGCCAATTCTTCCCCAAACTGCATGTCCTTCCTGGTGAAAGTGCACTGCACACCTTGGATTGCAAGCAAGCCTTAGCCTTCTATCTGGAGCAGACTAAAGCCCATAGACAGTCCATCCAGCTTTTTGTTTCTTTTGATCCCAAACAGGAAGGGAACAGTCAACAGTAAGCGCACTTTGTCCAACTGGCTAGCAGATTGCATCTCCTTCTCTTACGCCCAGGCTGGGCTGACTCTTGAGGGCCATGTCATGGCTCACAATGTCAAGCCATGGCTGCCTTGGTAGCCCACTTGAGGTCAGCCTCCATTGAGGAGATCTGCAAAGCTGCAACGCAGTCTTCTGTCCACGCTCCCATTACTGCCTTAAGCAGAATACCCAGAATCCAACTTCACCCTCCTAGGACCATTTTTTATTCTGTCTCAGGCTGCATCTCTGCAATCAGTTTGTATATAAAGTTAATTGGATTCAGGTTAGTCTTGCCATTTCAAGACTCTGTTATCCTACTGTTGTTTTTGGTGAGCCTGGGAGATAGGGATTCCCAAGTGTAAGGATACATCTGTCCTGCATATGTCCTCAGAGAAAGCAAAGTTACTTACCTGTAGCAAGTGTTCTCCGAGGACAAGCAGGCTTACCATTCACACAAGTAGGAAGACAATCTGCGTCGCCTGGGAATTGGCACATTAGCCAGCAAAGAAAAAATTCCAGAGCCTTCTGGGGCACGTGCCACGTGCATAGAGAGCCTTCCCGCCTTCAGCGTCTCTGCATCTCCTCAGTTTCTTTCTTTCCGCGGGAGGTAGCAGCTGCGCTTTTTGTTGTTGCGCACATTCCCGGGAAGAGCCTTAATTATGTTTCAGTGCCTTTTTTTCTCTTCAGTTTATTTGTTTTTTTTTTCGTTATTTAAAAAAAAAAATCCTCTTAGTTCCCCTTGTTTCTTTTTGGCCTGCATTTAAGTTGTTTTTTTTTTTTCCGGTATGGGCCCCCACTTAGGCCTGCTCGGACGGGTCTCTTCTTTTTTGTGCCTTTTTTCCATTTTCAGGCACAATCACGACTTTTGATTTTGCCAGAGCCATTTTCCCTTCCATGTCATCGAAGACTCCCAGTGGCTTCAAACGTTGCTCCCAGTACAACCGGGCCATCTTGTGTACTGATACACACTTACTGTATTCAGTGCCTTGGGCCTGACCATAGCCCAGCAAATTGTGTCCTTTGTCTTCGTAGGAAGAAAAGGATGCAAATTTCCTGAGAGGCTCAACAAAAAAAAAAACTTTTTGGAGCTTGGTCTGGTTCTTCGTTGTCAGCATTGACATCAAGGTCAGCGACGTGAGCATTGAAGGAAGCATTGGCGTCGGGAGTCGAGGTTGGGATGGCTGCTGTGAGACCCTGGGACACAGGGAGCAGTGAGGCGTCGAGTGGGTCTCAACCTGCCTCTAGGCCTACTTCTATGCAGGCCCCCTGGGACCGACCATCATCAGACCCGACGCCGAGGCATCATGGAGTTTGGATGAAGTGCATTGTGTGAAGGCCAAGAAGCACCGACACCTATCTCCTTCGATGCACAGTGCCAGGAGCTCTGGGGCGCCGAGAAACTCACCACCCGAGATGTGTCGGCGCCGGGAGAACCGCTCCCCCTCTATACAAGAGGTGCCGATGTGTGCGTCTCCCAGCAGCCGAGATCCTGCTCCCACATCCCAGACGGTTCGACAACCTGAGCCCACACTGGCCCCTCAGCCTTTACCGATGGCAGCTCTCGACGAACGCATCCGGGCCTTGCTCCCAGAGCTGTTGCAGGGCTTGATGCAGCGATGTGCGTTGGCATTGGGGGTGCCTGCGCCTGCTGTGCCATCTGCTGCAGCCCCGCCTGGCCCTCAGCCCGCGGTGTGGCCTCCGGCACCGGCACCACTTGCGGCCCCAGTGTCTATTGCCACCCAGGTCAGTTCTCCTTCGATGTCAGTGGAGGAAGCTTCACCAGAGTAAAGGTGGGAGCTGACTCCTCAACACCGATCCTGAGGACATAGATCCTGCACATCGAGAAGGGCCAGGTCTCAGACATCCCTGAGGGAAGCGCTGTCCGATATTGAAGAAGAGCGCTCGTGGGAACCAAAGAGGATCCCAGGTACTTCTCCTCTGATGAGACCTATTGGATACCTTCTGAGCCTTTTCCTCCACCTGAGAGGAGACTGTCTCCATCTGAGAGTCTCTCTTTCACCTCTTTTGTACGGGAAATGGCGCAGGTCATTCCATTCCCCATAGAAGTGGAGGATGAGCCCAGGGCCAAGATGCTCGAGGTCCTGGACTACACCTCTCCACCTAAGGAGGCAGTGACGGCTCCTCTCTACAAGGTACTCAAGGCAGTCCTCGTACGGAACTGGGCTTCCCCTCTGTTTGTCCCTGTGGTCCCCAAGAAAATTGATACCCAATATCGGATCCACAGGGAACCTGGGTTGGTGAGGTCTCAGTTACCCCACAACTCCATGTGGTGGCTTCTTCTCTCAAAAAAGCCAGGAGTACTAGGGACTATGCCTCGGTTCCCCCAGGCAGAGAAGCTAGGAACGTGGACTCTTTTGGGAGGAAAAGGTGTTAGGCTGTTATGTTCATCACCCGTATTCAGTCTTACCAGCTCTTCATGAGTGTTTACTTGTGGAATTCGGTGAGGCAGCTGTCTGACTTGGTCGACACGTTCCCTCCAGAGCAGGCTGAGCCTTTTTGCCAGCTGGTCAAGCAGCAAAAGATGTGTCGCAAGTTGTTGGCCAGGGTCACTTACAACACTTTTGACATGGCATGCAGAATCTCTGCCCAAGGTATAGCAATGCACAGACTCTCATGGCTGCGTGTTTCTAACCTGGATCATTCAGTCCAGCAGAGAATAGAGGATGCCCTTTGTAGGGGGAATAATCTTTTTGGAGAGAAGGTTGAAGAGGTCGCTGACCAAATCAAAAAGCACACAGAGGCTATGTCTTCTCTCTCCCGCCAGACTTCTTCTGCAACCACCTCTTCATCCAGTAGGTATTTTAGTGGATTGTGGAGTTCTTCCTATTCCTGCACTACGGGTAGGTACACTCCTGTGGCTCCCCAGCCTGTTAAGGCTCAGCCCCAGCATGCTCGTTCTTGTCAACAGCGTGCGCCCAAGACCCCTGCTGCTCCCCAGGAAAGGAAGGGATGAGCTTTTGACAGGCTGCAGTCAAAGTGTCTGTGCTGAACAACTTGCCAGTTGGAGGGAGGTTGAAATTTCCGACCAGTGGGTTCTTCAAATAGTCCGGTTAGGATACACCCTCAATTTGTTATCTAAACCCCCAAATTGCCCACCGAGAGCCCATTCAATCACCACAAGCAGGTACTTACAGAGGAACTCTCCGCTCTTCTAAAGGCCCATGCGGTCAAACCCATTACGCCAGGAGAAGAAGGGCAGGGATTCTATTCCAGGTACTTCCTTGTGCAGAAAAAGACAGGGAGGATGCGCCCCATCCTAGACCCGAAGGCCCTTCTTCCCATGATTCAGGAAAACGATTGGCTATTCTCTCTGGACTTAAAGGATGCATACACTCATATCCCGATACTTCCAGCTCACAGGAAGTATCTTCGATTTCGGCTAGGAACACATCACTTTCAGTATTGCATATTGCCCTTTGGCCTCGCTTCAGCTCCCAGGGTCTTTACAAAATGTCTAGTGGTAGTCGCAGCATCGCTACGCAAGCTGGGAGTGCATGTGTTCCCTTATCTCAACAATTGTTTGGTGAAGAACACCTCGGAGTACAGTGCTCAGAAGTCAATGCGGATGCCTATTTGGGTGCTTGAACTTCTACGGTTTGTAATGAACTACCCCAAGTCCCATCTCCATCCAGTTGAGCAATTGAAGTTTATAGGAGCCCTGCTTGATATGAAGAATGTCCGAGCCTCCTCCCAGAGGCACGTATAGACAACCTTCTTCCCTTGCGTCCAAGGTTCGGGCATCGCAGCAGGTCACAGCTCTGCAGATATTGAGATTGTTGGGTCACATGGCTTCCACTGTATATGTTATACCCATGGCACATCTTCACATGAGATCTGCTCAATGGACCCTGACTTCTCAGTGGTATCAAGCCACAGGAAGTCTGGAGGATGTCATCCAAGTGCTCCCAGAGCTTGTGTGCTCTCTTCAATGGTGGACAATTTGGTCCAAACTGACTTTGGGACTACCATTCCAAATTCCTCAGCCACAAAAAGTGCTGACGACGGATGCATCTCTCCTGGGGTGGGGAGCTCACGTAGATGGGCTTCACACCCAAGGAGCTTGGCCATCTAAGAAACGAATCTTCAGGTCAATCTCCTGGAGCTCCGAGTGATCTGGAACGCTCTAAAGGTTTTCAGGGATCAGCTGTCTAACCAAATTATCCTAATTCAGACAGACAATCAGGTTGCGATGTATTACACCAACAAGCAGGGAGGCACTGGATCTTGCCTTCTGTGTCAGGAGGCTATCCAGATGTGGCTCTGGGCACACCGTCATGGCATGTTTCTCCAAACCACTTATCTGACAGGCATAAACAATGGCCTGGCCGACAGACTGAGCAGGATAATGCAGCCTCACAAGTGGTCTCTGAACATGGGCATAACCCGCAAGATCTTCCGAGTGTGGGGCACCCCCTCGGTGGATCTTTTTGCCAGTCAACTGAATCACAAAGTCCCTCAGTTCTGTTCCAGGTTTCAGGCCCCCTTCCTTCTTCATTGGGGGACAGGCCTTCTGTATGTGTATCCTCCCATACCTCTAGTGGGAAAGACCTTGTTGAAACCCAAGCAAGACCACAGAACCATGATTCTGATCGTGCCCTTCTGGCCGCGGCAGATATGTTTTCCTCTTCTTCTGGAATTGTCCTCCGAGGAATCGTGGAGTGATTTCCAACCCTCATCACAAAAAATGAAGGGTCTCTTCTACATCCCAACCTCCAGTCTCTGTCTTTCATATCCTAGATGTTGAGAACCTAGAATTTGCTTCCTTGGGTCTTTCAGAGGGTGTCTCCCGGGTCTTGCTGGCTTCCAGGAAAGATTCCACTCAGAGGTGTTATTCTTTTAAATGGAGGGGTTTGCCGTCTGGTGTGACAGCAAGGCCATAGATCCCCTTTCTTGTCCTACACAGACCTTGCTTGAATACCTTCTAGGCTTATCAGAGTCTGGTCTTGACCAACTCCGTAAGGGTTCACCATAGTGCAATTAGTGCTTAACATCAATGTGTAGAAGGTAGGCCTATCTCTGGACCGCCTTTAGTTGTTCGCTTCATGAGAGGTTTGCTTTTGTCAAAGCCCCCTGTCAAACCTTCACCAATGAGCAAAAAGTCACATACAGTGGAGGTGCAGTAATTCCTACGAAAGTACTCAGATAAAGGAGAAGGGGGTAGGACAGGTGGCTGTATCCAAAACCAAGGGAGACATGTCGATTTCAAAACCTTTCTTGAAGAACATTCAAATGACTCGACACAGCTGCCATGTTTCGATGCAAAATGCGCCTGCGTCAGGAGTCTTATGAATGAAGTCAATCACCTGGCGTCATTTGAAAAAGGAACTCCATACTGGACTGCACGCTTATCGCCAGTGGTGTGCTGGTAAATGTTTAACAACAGGCTCTCTCCCCGGTCCACCTCTGTGCCCCCCCGTCCACCTCTGCGCCCCTCGTCCACCTCTGCGCCCCCCCCCCCCCCCCCGTCCACCTCTGCGCCCCTCGTCCACCTCTGCGCCCCCCCATCCACCTCTGCGCCCCCCCCCAAATTGCAGAGCTGGCTATAGCCGGGGAGAGAGCCTGAGGGGGGGGGGCAATAATTCATGTTTAATGTGTGATAAAATGCCATAAATAAGTAAATAAAAATAAACTTTTAATGTTGAGCACCTGATTCTCAGTGGACATATTCCAAACACTATAATGAAAATAAAATGATTTTTTCTACCTTTGTTGTCTGGTGACTTTGTTTTTCTGATCATGCTGGCCCAGTATCCGATTCTGCTGCTATCTGTCCTCTTAACTCCATTTCCAGGGCTTCCTTTCCATTTATTTCTTTCCTTTCCTCCTTTTGTCTTCATTTCTGGTCCTCAGCTTCTGCCTATTTTCTTCATCCATGTGCAGTTTTTCTCCTCTCTTCCTTTTCCCTCTTCTCATCTCCTTCCTCACTCTTCCCTCTCCTCCATCCATGTCCAGCATTTCTTCTCTCTCCCTTCCCTCTCCTCCATCCATGTCCAGCAACCCTCCTCTCCCCCTGCCCTCCATCTACCCATGTCCAGCAACCCTCCTCTCCCCTCCATCCACCAATGTCCAGTGACCCTCCTCTCCCGCCCTGCCCTCCATCCACCCATGTCCAGCAACCCTCCTCTCCCCCTGCCATCCACACATGTCCAGCAACATTCCTCGCACCTGCCCTCCATCCACCCAAGTCCAGCAACCCTCCTCTCCCCCTGCCATCCACCCATGTCCAGCAACACTCCTCGCCCCTGCCCTCCATCCACCCATGTCCAGCAACCCTCCTCTCCCCTGCCCTGGCTCCATCCACCCATGTCCAGCAACCCTCCCTTCCCCTGCCCTCCATCCACCCACCCATGTCCAGCAACCCTCCTCTCCCCCTGCCATCCACCCATGTCCAGCGACCCTCCTCTCCCCTGCCCTGGCTCCATCCACCCATGTCCAGCAACCTTCCCTTCCCCTGCCCTCCATCTACCCACCCATGTCCAGCAACCCTCCTCTCCCTCTGCCATCCACCCATGTTCAACGACCCTCCTCTCTCCTGCCCTGGCTCCATACACCCATGTCCAGCAACCCTCCCTTCCCCTGCCCTCCATCCACCCACCCATGTCCAGCAACACTCCTCTCCCTCTGCCACCCAATCCACCCACCCATGTCCAGCAACCCTCCTCTCCCCTGCCCTGGCTGCATCCCCCCATGTCCAGCAACCCTCCTCTCCCCCCTGCCATCCCCCCATGTCCAGCAACCCTCATCTCCCCCCTGCCCTCCTCCCCTCCATCTGCCTTCTTCCAGCCCTCCCCACTCCCCCGGTCGTCCATCATCCGTCTGCCCTCTGCAGCTCTGCTCCCCGATAGCCTGCCTGTTTCCTCCCTGAGCCGCCGCCCTGCCTTTAAAAATTTTATTTTCCCTCGAGGCGCGCTGGCATTGAAGCGAAGACAGCAGGCTCAGCTCGGTTCCAGCCTTCGTTACGTTCCTTCGCATCATGGCTCCGCCCTCGCCTGACGTATTTCCTGTTCTCCGAGGACAAGCAGGCTGCTTGTTCTCACTGATGGGTGACGTCCACGGCAGCCCCTCCAATCGGAACACTTTACTAGCAAAGGCCTTTGCTAGTCCCCGCGCGCTCATGCGCACCGCGCATGCGCGGCCGTCTTCCCGCCCGAACCGGCTCGTGTTCGTCAGTTTTCTTTTGTCCGCGCTCGGTACGGTCGTGTTTTCGCCGTGTCGTGCCCTGCAAAGTCGACCTCGCGCGTTCTTTGTGTTGTTTTAAAAAAAAAAAAAAAAAATCCATTCTGTGTGTGGAAAGAGACTCTTTAGTCTTTTTTCCCCCTGCTATTTCCAGCTTTTTCGCCCCGGGGTAGGCCGCTTTTAGGCCTCGGGTCGAAGTTTTCTTCCCCTTGTTTTTCGGGTGCCTTTTCCGCCATTTCGACTTTTGATCTCGCCGGCGTGATTTTTCCACCCATGACATCGAAGTCTTCCAGCGGCTTCAAGAAGTGCACCCAGTGCGCCCGGGTCATCTCGCTCATTGACAGGCACGCGTCGTGTCTTCAGTGCTTGGGGGCTGGGCACCACCCGCAGGCCTGTAGTCTGTGTTCCCTTTTGCAAAAGCGGACTCAGGTAGCGAGATTGGCCCAGTGGAACGTTTTGTTCTCGGGCTCTTCGTCGGCATCGGCACCGGGGTATCGAGTGCATCGACGTCTTCAGCGTCCAGAGCTTCATCCTCGGCCGCCAGTGCGTCGAGTGCATCGAGGCATCGGCCCTCTGCATCGGCGCTGAGACATCGGACAGCTGCATCGACGTCGGTGGTACCGGGACCGCGTCGGCTGATGTCGTCGGACGGTGGTGCTTCGTCTGGAGTGCAGGTGAGGGCTGTCCATTCCCCTGCTGGTGGCGGTGAGCCTTCGGGTGGGTCTCCCCCTACCCTGAGGGCTCCTGCGGTACAGCCCCCCCGAGACCGACCTCCTTCGGCCTCGGCCCCGAGGAAGCGACGGTTGGATTCTACGTCCTCCTCGTCGGTGCCGGGAAGCTCCGGTGACATGCTTTGTCCCAAGAAGTCGAAGAAGCATCGTCACCGGTCTCCTTCCCGTGTCGGCACCGAGAGCTCTGGGTTGCCGAGGGAGTCGGCACCCAGTAGGCATCGGCACCGAGAGGACCGCTCACCCTCTGTCCAGGAGGTGTCGATGCGCTCCACTCTGGACAGCCCGGAACAGCCTCCACGCCCGGAACAGGTTCTGACGTCGACGCCTGCATCGACATCCATGCCTTTCTCTGCAGCCACTGAACGAGAGCCTCCGGGCCGTTCTCCCGGAGATTCTGGGAGAGCTGTTGCGCCCTACCCCTCCGGTACCGGCGGTGCTTGCGCCACCGGTACCGTCGAGTGTGGCGCCGGCTGGTCCATCGCCCGAGGTGAGGTCTCCGGCGTCGGTGCCGCGTGCGGTACTGGCTGCCGTCGCCTCCCAGGAAGGCTCCCCGACTACGTCGGCGGAGGGAGCTTCGCCGATGCGGGCGAGGGAGTCTACCTCTCGACGCCCCCATCGTGGACGTGGCTCCACGGAGTCGAGTCGGGCGAGGTTGCAGACACAGGTCCGTGAACTTGTGTCTGACACCGAGGGTGAGGCCTCGTGGGAAGAGGAAGAAGACCCCAGATATTTCTCTGACGAAGAGTCTGAATGTCTTCCTTCCGATCCCACTCCCTCTCCTGAGAGGCAGCTTTCTCCTCCCGAGAGTCTGTCTTTTGCTTCCTTTGTCCGGGAGATGTCTACGGCCATCCCCTTCCCGGTGGTTGTGGAGGACGAGCGCAGGGCTGAAATGTTTGAGCTCCTGGACTATCCTTCTCCACCTAAGGAAGCGTCCACAGTACCCATGCATCATGTCCTCAAAAAGACATTGCTGGCGAACTGGACCAAGCCTCTAACTAATCCCCACATTCCCAAGAAGATTGAGTCCCAGTACCGGATCCATGGGGACCCAGAGCTGATGCGCACTCAGTTGCCTCATGACTCTGGAGTTGTGGATTTGGTCCTAAAGAAGGCTAAGAGTTCTAGGGAGCATGCTTCGGCACCCCCGGGCAAGGACTCTAGAACCTTAGACTCCTTTGGGAGGAAGGCCTACCATTCTTCTATGCTCGTGGCCAAAATTCAGTCCTACCAGCTCTACACGAGCATACACATGCGGAACAATGTGCGGCAGTTGGCGGGCTTGGTGGATGCGCTCCCCCCTGAGCAAGCCAAGCCTTTTCAGGAGGTGGTCAGGCAGCTGAAGGCGTGCAGAAAATTCCTGGCAAGAGGGGTGTATGACACCTTTGATGTTGCGTCCAGGGCCGCTGCTCAAGGTGTGGTGATGCGCACACTCTCATGGCTGCGTGCCTCCAACCTGGAGAATAGAATCCAGCAGCGGATTGCGGACTCGCCTTGCCGTGCGGATAATATTTTTGGAGAGAAGGTCGAACAGGTGGTAGAGCAGCTCCACCAGCGGGACACCGCATTCGACAAGTTCTCCCGCCGGCAGCCTTCAGCATCTACCTCTACAGGTAGAAGATTTTTCGGGGGAAGGAAGACTGTTCCCTACTCTTCTGGTAAGCGTAGGTACAATCCTCCTTCTCGACAGCCTGCGGCCCAGGCTAAGCCCCAGCGCGCTCGCTCTCGTCAGCAGCGTGCGCCTCAGCAAGGCCCCTCGGCTCCCCAGCAAAAGCAAGGGACGAGCTTTTGACTGGCTCCAGCAGAGCATAGCCGACATCCAAGTGTCAGTGCCGGGCGACCTGCCAGTCGGAGGGAGGTTGAAAGCTTTTCACCAAAGGTGGCCTCTCATAACCTCCGATCAGTGGGTTCTCCAAATAGTCCGGAAAGGATACACCCTCAATTTGGCCTCAAAACCTCCAAATTGTCCACAGGGAGCTCAGTCTTACAGCTTCCAGCACAAGCAGGTACTTGCAGAGGAACTCTCCGCCCTTCTCAGCGCCAATGCGGTCGAGCCCGTGCCATCCGGGCAAGAAGGACTGGGATTCTATTCCAGGTACTTCCTTGTGGAAAAGAAAACAGGGGGGATGCGTCCCATCCTAGACCTAAGGGCCCTGAACAAATATCTGGTCAAAGAAAAGTTCAGGATGCTTTCCCTGGGCACCCTTCTTCCCATAATTCAGGAAAACGATTGGCTATGCTCTCTGGACTTAAAGGATGCCTACACACACATCCCGATACTGCCAGCTCACAGGCAGTATCTGCGATTTCAGCTGGGCACACGTCACTTCCAGTACTGTGTGCTACCCTTTGGGCTCGCCTCTGCGCCCAGGGTGTTCACAAAGTGCTTGGCTGTAGTAGCAGCGGCACTTCGCAGGCTGGGGGTGCACGTGTTCCCATATCTCGACGATTGGCTGGTGAAGAACACATCCGAGGCAGGATCCCTGCAGTCCATGCAGATGACTATTCGCCTCCTGGAGCTACTGGGGTTTGTGATAAATTATCCAAAGTCCCATCTTCTCCCAGTGCAGAAACTCGAATTCATAGGAGCTCTGCTGGATTCTCGGACGGCTCGCGCCTACCTCCCAGAGGCGAGAGCCAACAACTTGTTGTCCCTCGTCTCGCGGGTGCGAGCATCGCAGCAGATCACAGCTCGGCAGATGTTGAGATTGCTGGGCCACATGGCCTCCACAGTCCATGTGACTCCCATGGCCCGCCTTCACATGAGATCTGCTCAATGGACCCTAGCTTCCCAGTGGTTTCAGGCTGCTGGGGATCTAGAAGACGTGATCCACCTGTCCACGAGTTTTCTCAAATCCCTGTATTGGTGGACGATTTGGTCCAATTTGACTCTGGGGCGTCCTTTCCAAATTCCTCAGCCACAAAAAGTGCTGACCACGGATGCGTCTCTCCTGGGATGGGGAGCTCATGTCGATGGGCTTCACACCCAAGGAAGCTGGTCCCTCCAGGAACGCGATCTGCAGATCAATCTTCTGGAGTTGCGAGCGATCTGGAACGCTCTGAAGGCTTTCAGAGATCGGCTGTCCCACCAACTTATCCAAATTCAGACAGACAACCAGGTTGCCATGTACTACGTCAACAAGCAGGGGGGCACCGGATCTCGCCCCCTGTGTCAGGAAGCCGTCAGCATGTGGCTCTGGGCTCGCCGTCACGGCATGGTGCTCCAAGCCACATATCTGGCAGGCGTAAACAACAGTCTGGCCGACAGGTTGAGCAGGATTATGCAACCTCACGAGTGGTCGCTCAATTCCCGTGTAGTGCGACAGATCTTCCAGGTGTGGGGCACCCCCTTGGTAGATCCCTTCGCATCTCGAGCCAACCACAAAGTCCCTCAGTTCTGTTCCAGGCTTCAGGCCCACGGCAGACTCGCATCGGATGCCTTCCTCCTGGACTGGGGGGAAGGTCTGCTGTATGCTTATCCTCCCATACCTCTGGTCGGGAAGACTTTGTTGAAACTCAAGCAAAACCGAGGCACCATGATTCTGATTGCTCCTTTTTGGCCGCGTCAGATCTGGTTCCCCCTTTTTCTGGAGTTGTCCTCCGAAGAACCGTGGAGATTGGAGTCTTTTCCGACCCTCATCACACAGGACGAAGGGGTGCTTCTGCATCCCAACCTCCGGTCCCTGGCTCTCACGGCCTGGATGTTGAGAGCGTAGACTTTGCCTCTTTGGGTCTGTCAGAGGGTGTCTCCCGAATCTTGCTTGCTTCCAGGAAAGATTCCACTAAGAGGAGTTACTTCTTTCTATGGAGGAGGTTTGCCATCTGGTGTGACAGCAAGGCCCTAGATCCTCGCTCTTGTCCTACACAGACCCTGCTTGAATACCTTCTGCACTTGTCTGAGTCTGGTCTCAAGACCAACTCTGTAAGGGTTCACCTTAGTGCAATCAGTGCATACCATTACCGTGTGGAAGGTAAGCCGATCTCAGGACAGCCTTTAGTTGTTCCCTTCATGAGAGGTTTGCTTTTGTCAAAGCCCCCTGTCAAGCCTCCTACAGTGTCATGGGATCTCAATGTCGTTCTCACCCAGCTGATGAAACCTCCTTTTGAGCCACTGAATTCCTGCCATCTGAAGTACTTGACCTGGAAGGTCATTTTCTTGGTGGCAGTTACTTCAGCTCGTAGAGTCAGTGAGCTTCAGGCCCTGGTAGCCCAGGCCCCTTACACCAAATTTCATCATAACAGAGTAGTCCTCCGCACTCACCCTAAGTTCTTGCCAAAGGTTGTGTCGGAGTTCCATCTGAACCAGTCAATTGTCTTGCCAACATTCTTTCCCCGTCCTCATTCCTGCCCTGCTGAACGTCAGCTGCACACATTGGACTGCAAAAGAGCATTGGCCTTCTATCTGGAGCGGACACAGCCCAACAGACAGTCCGCCCAATTGTTTGTTTCTTTTGATCCCAACAGGAGGGGAGTGGCTGTGGGGAAACGCACCATATCCAATTGGCTAGCAGATTGCATTTCCTTCACTTACGCCCAGGCTGGGCTGGCTCTTGAGGGTCATGTCACGGCTCATAATGTTAGAGCCATGGCAGCGTCGGTAGCCCACTTGAAGTCAGCCTCTATTGAAGAAATTTGCAAAGCTGTGACGTGGTCATCTGTCCACACATTCACATCTCATTACTGCCTGCAGCAGGATACCCGACGCGACAGTCGGTTCGGGCAGTCAGTTCTTCAGAACCTGTTTGGGCTTTAGGATCCAACTCCACCCCCCGAGGGCCCTGTTTGTTCTGTTCCAGGCTGCACTCTCAGTTAGTTGGTAAATTTTTTAGGTCAATCTCAGTTATGTCCTCGCCGTTGCGAGGCCCAATTGACCATGGTTGTTGTTTTGAGTGAGCCTGGGGGCTAGGGATACCCCATCAGTGAGAACAAGCAGCCTGCTTGTCCTCGGAGAAAGCGAATGCTACATACCTGTAGAAGGTATTCTCCGAGGACAGCAGGCTGATTGTTCTCACAAACCCGCCCGCCTCCCCTTTGGAGTTGTGTCTTCCCTTGTTTTGTCTTGCTACATACGGGACTGACGAACACGAGCCGGTTCGGGCGGGAAGACGGCCGCGCATGCGCGGTGCGCATGAGCGCGCGGGGACTAGCAAAGGCCTTTGCTAGTAAAGTGTTCCGATTGGAGGGGCTGCCGTGGACGTCACCCATCAGTGAGAACAATCAGCCTGCTGTCCTTGGAGAATACCTTCTACAGGTATGTAGCATTCGCTTTTGCGCAAGGGTGGAGCCATGATGCGAAGGAATGGAACGAAGGCTGGAAATGAGCTGAGCCTGCTGTCTTCGCTTCAACGCCGGCGCGCCTCGAGGGAAAATAAAATTTTTAAAGGCAGGGCAGCGGCGCAGGGAGGAAACAGGGCTATCGGGGAGCAGAGCTGCAGAGGGCAGACAGAAGATGGACGAGCGGGGGAGCAGAGGCGAGCCGGCTCGCACTGCCTAACAACCGGCTCGCAAGATGCCAATAAATTTAACAGCCGGCTCCAGCACACCACTGCTTATCACCAACCTTTGGGGTTTTTTTTACTGAGCATTACTCCTGGCATCATATTGTGTAATAAAATGCCAGGTGATTGACTTCATTCATAAGACTCTTGATGCAGGCGCATTTTGCGCCAAAACATGGCAGCTGTATTGAGTCATTTGAATGTTCTTCAATAAAGGTTTTGAAATTGACACGTCTCCCTTGGTTTTGGATAGAACCACCTGTCCTACCCCTTCTCCTTTAAACCTCCACCAGTTCATGGGATCTCAACATCGTTCTCACCCAGCTGATGAAAGCTCCTTTGGAGCTACTGAATTCCTGCCATCTGAAGTACTTGACCTGCAAAGGTCATTTTCTTGGTGGTTGTTACTTCAGCTTGTATGGTCAGTGAGCTTCAGGCCTTGGTAGTGGATGCACCTTACACTAAGTTTCATCACAACAGAATGGTCCTCCGCATGCACCCTAAGTTCCTGCTGAAAGTGGTGTCTGAGTTCCATCTGAACCAGTCAATTGTCTTGCCAACATTCTTTCCCTGACCTCACGCCCACACCTTGGACTGCAAGAGAGCGTTGGACTTTTACATGGAGCGGAGAAAGTCCTTCAGACAGTCCTCCCAGTTGTTTGGTTTTTTTGATCCCAACAGGAAAGGAGTCGCCATCGGTAAACACACCATTTCCATTTGGCTAGCAGATTGCATTTCCTTCACTTATGCCCAAGCTGGACTGATTTTGGAGGGTCATGTCACAGCTTACAATGTCAGAGCCATGGCTGCGTCACTGTCAGCCTCCATTGAAGAGATTTGCAGGCTGCGGCGCGGTCTTCAGTCTACACATTCAGATCTCACTACTGCCTTGAGCAGGATATCCGACGTGACAGTCGGTTTGGGCAGTCAGTATTGCAGAATGTGTTTGGGGTCCAGAATCCAACTCCAGCCTCCTAGGCCTGTTTTTTTCTGTTCCAGGCTGCACCCTCATCTAGTTGTATTTTAGTTCAGGTTAATCTTTGTTAATTCCTCACCATTGCGAGGCCCAGTTGACCGGTGTTTGTTGTTTTGGGTAAGCCTGGATGCTAGGGATTCCCCACTTGTGAGAATGGTAAACCTGCTTGTCCTCGGAGAAAGTGAAGATACTTACCTGTAGCAGGTATTCTTCGACGACAGCAGGCTTCACATTCTCACAATCCTGCCCACCTCCCCCAGGAGTTGTCTTTCTTAGTTATTTATTTCATTTTTATGCTATTGTATTAAACTGAGGAGGCGCGGAGACGCAGGCAAGAAGGCTGTCCGCGCATGCGTGGTGGGGTGTGATGCGCACCCCAGAAGGCTCTGGAAGTTTTTCTTTGCTGGCTAATGTGCAGATTCCCGGGCGACGCGGATCTTCTACCCTCTTGTGAGAATGTGAAGCCTTCTGTCCTTGGATAATACTTGCTACAGGTAAGTATCTTCGCTTTCTCCAAAGACAGCAGGAGAGGTATCCTTACATCCCTCCCACCTCCCCTTGGAGTTGAATTCTGTCTTAGCTACTTTATGTTACTGAGGGTCCTGCACTTGTGTGTTAGGTGGGAAGGCACTCGCTCATGCGTGGTGGGACCGCTGACAAAAGCAAAGTTATTGTGGGCTGGGCAGTGTCTGCACCGGGCTCCATCAGGATGACATCACCCAAGTGCAAGGATACCTGTCCTTCTGTCCTTGGAAAACACCTGATAAAGTTAAGTAACTTCATTGTATCTACCACCCTCTCAGTGCAAAAGTACTTCCTGACACTACTCAGTCAGCCCCCTTGCAACTTAAATTCACATCCTCTAATTCAGTGTTTCCCAAGTCAGTCCTGGAGTGCCCCCTTGCCAGTCAGGTTTGCAGGATATTCACAATAAATATGTATGAGATTTGTTTGCATACACTGCCTCCATTATGTGCAAATCTCTTTCATGCACATTTCGTTGTGGATATTCTGAAAACCTGACTAGCAAGGGGGCACTCCAGAACTAGTTCTACCATCTTCCTGTATTTTCGTCACTTTTCTCTGAACCACTTTAAGTCTTTTTACATCTTTAGCAAGGTATGGCCACCGCCTTGTCACAAAATTTTGTCATCTTGAGATTCTCAGACACCGTCACCCCAAGATCTCTTTCTTGAGCTGTGCTTATCAGTCTCTCAGTCTCTCACCTCCTATCTCATACATCTCCTTTGGATTTCTGCACCCCTAGTGCATCACTCTGCACCTCTTCGTATTAAACTTTAACTGCCAGACCTTTGACCATTCTTCTAATTTTTGGAGATCTTTTCACGGTTTCTACTCCCTCTGGGGTATCCACTCTGGTGGCAATCTTCGTGTCATCCGCAAAAAATTACCTTCTAACTCTTCAGCAATATCTTTCACAAATATATTAAACAGAATTGGCCTAGGTACCAACCCCTGAAGCACTCCACTGCTCACCTTCTTTTACTTTGAACAAATTCCATTTACTACCACCCTCTGTCGCCTGTCATTCAACCAGTTCACCACTTTGGGTTCTAAGATCAGTCCTTTCAGCTTATTCATGAGTCTTCTGTGAAGAATGATATCAAAGACCCTGATGAAATCCAAATAGATTACATCTAGCGGATGTTCGTTATCCAGTTCTTTGGTCACCCAGTCAGAGAAATCAATCAGATTTGCTTGGCAGGATTTTTTTTTGGTAAAACCATGTTGTCTTGGATCCTGCAACCCGTTGGATTCTAGAAAGTTAACTATCTTTTCGTTCCGCAGCAACTTCATTATTTTTACCATCATCGATGTGAGGCTTACTGATCTGTAGTTTCCTACTTCTTCCCTGTCCCTGCTTTTGTGAAGAGGGGTTACAAATTTCAAACTAACAGATTTCAATCTCCAAGCACCTCAGATCAACACTATTAGATCAATTGATTTCCATATTTTCCAAAACTGCATGGAAATATTGCACTTTGTAGCTTCATACCTGTATGTAAGGCATAATTCTACCATGTATTTATATTCAGATTTTCAAGGCATTTCCAGTTTTGCAAAATATGTTTAACTGCAATAGAAAGAGTTTTTCCATAAGTTAAGCAATATCACTCAGCAGAGCAAGGGATTTCCAATAATATGCTTACGTTCCAAATCTTGAAAATCTAAAATATTGCTGATTTTGGCCCAGTTCTGACTCCAATAGTGACTCAAGCAATGACAGAAAAAAATCATATAGAGAAAGTGTCACTTTTCCTAGTTTATAGAACCAAGAGCTGTTATTTGCTTGTGAGCTAGTTATTGTATGCTTGATCAGCGTCCTTAAAACCCTGTGTACTAGAAAAAAAGAAAGTCTGAGGGCTGTTTTACTAGACCGTGGTAAATGTTGCACTTACTGCACAGTTAACACCAAAATTACTCTGTATTAAGTGCAAAGGCTGTGTGGTAAATTCATGGAGCATGCCCTGTATCTGTCCTGCATTTACTGCAAAGGCCAAACATCACAGAAGGCACCGTGTTACATGGCAGGGCTGATGGAGCACGCCCTCCACACTATTGGTACTGGCATATAACGCAGCCTCAGTGCTAACTGTGGCACCAACAGCCGGCTGGGGTATCAGAACAGTCCATCCCCCAACGCAAACCTGGCACCCTCTGATTCAAAGCCCAGTCCCCAACAGTAAACCCATCTCTCTCCTCACCCTCTCATTCTCCCCTGGAGCTTACCTAGTATTCAAAATTGATAGTGCAGTGTTCTATGATTTTATTGTATCAAGCAAAAGATGGTATCTTATCACAAATGATACCTTGTTTTGAATATTCCTGACATTTGGAATTGTTGGGGAAATATAAAAAATTAATAAAGCTTGTTTTTGATTTTTTATTTTTGTTGTTTGTGATAAGATACCATGTTTGCATGATATTTTGATACCCTTTGAGGATGGTGGTCTTTTGATATATTTTTGCTTCACCAGAAATATTTTTGTTTCTATGATTTTATTGCACATGAGACTATAAACTCTAAGTTTTGAATTGTACTGGGAGATTTGAACTTGCATTTAGAACAGAAGGATAATCCAGATGTTAAAGAATTGGCTTTTTTAATGAGTTCATTAGATTTTATTCAACCAAATAGTAATCCTACACATAGTAAAGGACATCAATTAGATTTGTTTTCATTTTCGTATTGTCCTTCAGAGAACTGGGTAGGAACATCTTCTTATTGGTACCCCATGTTATGGTCAGGTCATTATAAATTGGAATTTACTTTAAAAAGGAGAATGTCATCCACTCTATATCATCTGATATGTGAATTAGTTCATACCAGGGGTAAAGCTGATAACATTTTATTTTGGCAACATGCCAACTCGTTATTGCCAAATCATGAAGGGGATCCCTACCAACAATGGAATACTTGGCATGAAGGCAGTATACAAATATTGAATAAAATTGCTCCAGGAAAGGAATAATTAAAAGACAAAAAAAATGTACCTTGGTTTAATGAAACTTTACTTCTAATCTAATTAAATTATAAAAATTTAGAATGTATTTGGCGAAAGCATAGTATGGAGTAAACTAAGTTAAAATGGAGACAAATGGTTGGGAGGCGGGGATAGTGCTGGGCAGACTTATACGGTCTGTGCCAGAGCCAGTGGTGGGAGGCGGGACTGGTGGTTGGGAGACGGGGATAGCGCTGGGCAGACTTATACGGTCTGTGCCAGAGCCGGTGGTGGGAGGCGGGGATAGTGCTGGGCAGATTTATACAGTCTGTGCCCCGAAGAGGACAGGAACAAATCAAGGTAGGGTATACACAAAAAGTAGCACATATGAGTTTATCTTGTTGGGCAGACTGGATGGACCATGCAGGTCTTTTTCTGCCGTCATCTACTATGTTACTATGTAAATTAACAAATATAGGGGTCCTTTTAACAAGCTGTGGTAAAATGATCCCTGCGGCAGCAGCGGTACACAGGTTTGCTTCATGCTGAGGCTCCCTTTCACTGCTACCTGGTAAAAGGATATTTCCGGGCAGGGGGTGGAAATGGCCATGTGGTAATTGAAGGCCCCTGCTGCTCATGCTAAAAAAAAATATGTACGGGGAGCAAATGGCACACAGTGGGGGCCGGAACTATTACTGGGCTCGTAGAGCCGGATCACCACGTGCCATTGCTGTGGTAGCCTTATCATTGTAAAAGGGCCCCATAAAAATTTAGTAAAGGATAATAAGAAAAATTATTACTCTAAATTAATTGGTACAGAGAAATTAAATTAAGAAAAACTTCTAAATATGCTCACTTATCGGATTATGTTCCAAATTTTGTTGTTAATTTTCAAGATTTTACATTCGGGTTCCCTTACCTTTTTACTCTCTCGTTTGACACCATATACTCCTTCTAGGACATTATGCTCTAGTCAACAACACTTGTTGACTGTGTTTTTGGTCTGTGAGGTGCCCTGAGTGCATTCAGCAAATTGATGTTCAGTGTAACAGAGCTCTCTTTTTGGAATGCTCTTCTGGTATCATTGTGCATGGAGGATACGCTCCCCAAGGGCCCTGTTTACTAAGCCGCGATATAAGAGTGCTAACTTTTTAGCGAGTGCTAAAAATTAGCATGCATTAACAATAGAGACACCTATTATATATTTATGGGTGTCTCTAGCGTTAGCGTGTGTTTGTTTTTAGTGTGCCCTAAAAAGTTTGCATGCCTACAGCATGGCTTAGGGGCCCTAAATTTGAAGCTATGCTGAAAACCTATCTGTTTCGCTTGGCCTTCAGTTTATGATTTGGTTTTTGGACTTGGAAGGTTTTCGCTCCCCGGGGTCTGTGGAACATGAAAACTTTCCCTTCCTCCCCCCCACCCTTACCGTACTCTCTCCTATTACTTTTAACGGAATAGAGTTCCTTTCTTCCTACTGATTATTTTTGATTGTAAATCTCAGAATAGAGCTGTCCTGGATATCCAATAATAAAGAATTACAATATTTTTGATTGTAACCTGCTTTGATGGTTCTGCCTTAAGCGGAAATCAAATAAAAGCATTTGTAAAGCGCTGCGTACGACTGGTAGTGCTATAGAAATGATTTATAGTAGTAGTAGTAAAAAGCAACCTTGAACTTTAAATCTTCAGATCTATGGATAAAGGCCAGCCATCAACAGGAGAGTTGACTATGGGGCCCTTTTAGACAGCGGCGGTAAGCCCAATGCAGGCTTACCGCTCGCTTTTTCGGGACTACTGCTGGCCCAACGCAGCTGCTGGTGGTAGTCCCGCCCTGAGCGGGTGCCATTTCTAGGGGTGAAGGAAAACCCGCAGAAATTGCTTGTGCTGCAGTAACCCAGTGGTAATCACCACTCACTGCCCGGTTACCACCGGGTTAGTGCTGGAGCCTTTATTGCCACCTTAGTGGGTGGCGGTAAGGGCTCTCTGTCGCATGGCCATGCGGTAAGAGTTCTCTTACCGCATGGCCATGTGTGCTGGGGGCTTTTTTACCCGCTGCAGTAAAAAGGGCCCTGGCGAACGGGAAAAACAGCCCCCTCCACCAGTTGAGGACCCTTTTCCCCACAGCTTGGTAAAAGGGCCCCTATGTTTTTAAGAGGAAAATTGAAAAAATAAGAAATACTATTCCACAATTTGATATAAATAAGGTATGAACAATTTAGAAATACCTGCTAATAGAATATGGAAAGCAAAATTTATGCTGATATATTCTCAGCAACAAACATCACTATATCAGAATCTAATTATCAACAAGTCTCATTTTTGTCTGGGAAAATGGATGAAGGTATTAAATATAGTGTTGGATTCTATCTGTCATTTGAGAATCAGATTGCTGCCTTATCAAGATTTTCTTAGGCATGAGACACCTGAGAAGAGTAAGGAATTGTTTGGAAATTGATCAATTTAATGTGGTTGTACAAGCTTTAATTATTAGCCAGTTGGATTATTGCAATGTGGTGTATGCAGGATTCTCATATTTGTTGCGGAAGAGATTGCAGACATTGCAGAACACAGTGTTGAGATTGTTGTATTCAGTTAGAAAGTATGATAGGATTTTTCCTTTGTATGTTAGAGCTCTTTGGTTAGCAATGCAAGCCCATATAATTGTTAAAGTTTATACAGTTGAATTGTTTCCATAGGTTTGTATGTGGTTTAGTATTAAGTGTTTCAAATAATTGAGTCTAAAATATGTAACATGTCACCCATGAATGCATGTGAAAGTATTACTTGTCAACAAGAATAGCCAGCAGCCCTTCCTTGGGCTTCAGTGCCTTCACCACCATTTCAGATTTATAGATTGAAAGCACTGTGAGAAAAATCTCATTCATCGACTTTCAATTTCATTTATTGGAGTCGTATTGAGGCAGCCTGGACAGAGAAATCATATTAATTTGCTAATTCTGTTAACTTTGGTTCAGTCCTGTAAAGTGGTAGAATGCCATCTGGTTTTAATTACTCAAATGTCTAGCTTTTGCTAGACTAGAGGTTAGAAAGGTCAGTGAGAAATAAAACTTTCTTTGTCCCTTTTTGAGTGATGGATTGTTAAGGCTAGTTCATGGGCATAATAATAAACCACATCTGGATGCCATTCTAGCAAGGCATACTGGACAGTCTCGAGGGGATCAGCAAGCAGGCAGTTTTAAAAGATTAGGCTAAATGCTGTTTAGAGATTCTTGATAATTTAGATTCTGTCTTATAAGGAATTCTGATTTCTGCTTATTTTAAAATATGTTTTATTCTGTTTAATTAATAAGTTCTATTTTCTCCCTGTAAAATACATCTTTGTCTGACTTTTTCAAGTGAGATTTCCTACAGTTTAAGAGGTCATCATCTGGTTTGAATTATCCACATTCCTAGCTAGTTCTGTGTATGAAGCTAAAAGGTGAAAGAGGTCAGGAAAAGTCAACTCTTTTCCTTGATGGATTATAGTTAAGTGTAGGACTGGCCCCTTGGCCCTTGGCCCCTTAATGAATGCCAGAGCCCGGTTAGTATTTTAAGCTATGACTGGGAATCTGAGAATTTAATAATAATAAAATGCAGGAGATAGGTGCCACATTGTCTAGTTTGAGAGGCCCCAGGTCGTAGGTCAGTTTAGGAAATATCTGAAACCTATGTAACTGATATTTTGAGTAAATGTATAGAGATAATTAGTTCAAGACAGGGTAATCAATCTATTCCTTACCATCTGGTGAGAAAGGGGGGCTAGAGGGGTTTTAGGACCATATATAAATGAGAACAGAAGCAGCTTACGTTAGAGAAGGAGACAGGAGAGCCAAGACACAGAGAGACGAGAGAAAGAGCTAAGACACAGAGACATAAGACACAGAGAGCTGAAGAGAAGGAGAGGTCTAGCGCTGATGTTCTACTTTGCTGGAAAATAAAGAAGACTTCTCTCTCATTCTGGTGTGTGGTGTTTGACTCCTGAAGTATCACAGATTCTGCTAACAATAGTGGTAATTCCTGCATCAGTATATGTCACTCTTCTGGATGAGCCACCCTTGTTATCTCTGATCCAGCATATTCCTTCTCTCTACTACTTCTGTGTCTATTAGTTTTCCTCCCCCCTCCCCCTCATGCCTTCCAAATTGTGCAGTCAGACAGTTGGAGTAACCTGAGGTTCATGAAGAACCTGTTGACCTTGCATTTCACAATCTCATGAGCTGGCAAAATCAACAAGTTCTCGGAGGGAAGGGGGAAAGATATATGTGTGAGATAGAGAGAAAGAGAGGGCAGATGGGCTACAGGCAAGTGGGAAGAGGCAAAAGAGAAGGAGGCTGACTGCAGGCCTCTATAGAGGTGTAGGCATCATCTACTAACACTTTTTTAAAATCCATTTTAATTCAGTTGCCTAAGAGATATATACATACATGTGTGTGTGTGTGTGTGTGTATGTATATATATATAAAGAGAGAGAGAGAGAGATACATACACACATACTGAAGTTTGCAGTTTCATTTTTTTGTCACTTTATTCTTTAGCATTTGATACCTTTTCTTAAATGTAGATATTAAGATATGTATTCTCCGAGGACAAGCAGGCTGCTTGTTCTCACTGATGGGTGACGTCCACGGCAGCCCCTCCAATCGGAATCTTCCATATCATCATGCTGATCAATCCATAGACTGGTGGGTTGTGTCCATCTACCAGCAGGTGGAGATAGAGAGCAATCCTTTTGCCTCCCTATATGTGGTCATGTGCTGCCGCCGGAAACTCCTCAGTATGTTCTCTATCTCAGCAGGTGGTGGTCACACACAGCAGTAGCTCTGGCTAGGCCTCCAAGCCTAATTTTTAGGTTTTGTTGAGTGCCTGGGGTTGAGGGCTCTTCTTGAGCAAGTGCAAACCTGGTGGCGCCAGGTCCCTCCTTTTCTCCCCCCTCCCGCTGGCTCCGTTAAAAAAAAAAAAAAAAAAAAAATTTTGAACGTCCTTAAGGGCGTTTATTTCGACGTTTATTTAAACGTTTATTGCAGCTACTCACTGGGACACCAGGTCGTTACAGCTCGGAGCGAGAAGCAGGTAATTTTTACCTTTTTATAGCGGGCAGGGGGTTCCCCGATTGATCTCCACGTGGCCTATGGCGTCGGAGGGCGAGGGCGCGAAGAATCGCTCCCCGGACCGCATGTGCGCTTCTAGCGGGGATGCGGGGGTTTTAAAGTCTGATTCGCCCTTGTTGGGTGTCAGTTTGGAGGCCGGTCAGTGTCCCGGGTCTTCCTCCGGCGCGGCGGTTTTTCCCGCCATAAACGCCCATCCCCCGCTGCTCGCCTCCGCCATCTTGGCCGGCCACTCTGCTCGGACGGCTTCTTCTTGGGCCGCCCTTGAGCTGGGAGACGTTCATGCCATGGCCGCCCTTGATTTGGGTGACGGCAAAAAAGCGGCTAAAGTTAAGCGCCGTTCTTCCCGCGCGGCTCCTTCGCGGAGTGTCGCGCCGGACGCCATCTTGGATGCGCAGCATGGTTCTCCCCCGCTCTTGCGAGCGCCGGTTGAGGGTGCGTCTAGGGCTGTGGCCCAGGCTGCTGAATTGCACAGTTTGGGGGGTTTCTCCCCCGAGTTTATTTTGCTGCTGCATCAAGCCTTCCTTATGCAGAACGCTGCCCCTTCTCCCTTGTCCGATAAAGGGGTTGAGGCCCCCGGAAGTAAACGCCCTCTGGTGGATGCCCAGGCCTTAGAGGACGCTGTTTCCTCTGATGTAGATGAGGGCAGCGTATCTGAGTTCTCCCAACGGTCCTTTGGGGATTCCTTGGAGGAGACAGATTCCCGCTCGGATGGAGCGGATGACCCCTCTGCAGCACGGATCTTTCGCTCAGAGGATTTGCCCAACCTGTTATTGCAGGCCATGAGCATTTTGAAGATTTCCTCTCCGGAGGACGTCTCTCCCTCAGCCCCTGTTGGCTCCGCCATTATGCTGGGGACGAAGCGCCCGCCTAGAACCTTCCACGTGCATGATGCCATGCACACCTTAATTTCGGCTCAATGGGATGTCCCGGAAGCGAGCCTCAAAGTGGCTAGGGCTATGTCCCGCCTCTATCCTTTGCCTGAAAGTGAGCGTGAGGCCTTTGTTTGGCCTACCGTGGATTCTTTAATCACTGCGGTGACTAAGAAAACGGCGTTGCCGGTGGAAGGTGGCACGGCACTAAAGGACGCCCAAGACAGAAGATTGGAAGCGGCTTTAAGGTCGTCCTTCGAGGCGGCTGCCTTAAGTTTGCAGGCCTCAGTTTGCAGCTCCTATGTGGCCAGGGCGTGCCTGACGTTGGTGCAGCGGGCTTCCCCCTCGGATCCTTCCTTGAGGGCTGACTGGCCGGCCCTGGAATCGGGCTTGGCTTATTTGGCAGACTTTACTGTATGATGTCTTGAGAGCCTCGGCTAAAGGCATGGCTCAGACAGTCTCTGCGCGGCGCTGGCTTTGGCTGAAACATTGGTCTGCGGACCACGCCTCTAAGTCCCGCCTGGCTAAGTTGCCTTTTAAAGGCAAGCTGCTCTTTGGGGTCGAGCTGGACAAAATCGTGACCGATCTCTGCACGTCTAAGGGCAAGAGGTTACCAGAGGTCAGGGCTCGGGCCATTGCTCGCCCCGGTATCTCCAGAGGACGGTTTCAAGAAGCCCGTCGGTACCGCCCGGGCAAATCGGGCTCCTCTGCCCCTCTTCCTTCAAAAGGAACTTCTCCCCCAAGCAGCATTCCTTTCGCAGAGACCGCCGTCCCGGAGGTACGCCCTCCGGTCCTCCCCCAGGGTCTCGTACCCAATGACGGGGTCTTGGTCCATGGCCCAGTGCAGATTGGAGGACGCCTGTCCTCGTTTCTGGGCGAGTGGACCAGGGTAACTTCAGACGCTTGGGTTCTGGAAGTCATCAGAGACGGCTACAAGTTAGAGTTCTGCCGACCCTTAAGAGACGGGTTTGTACTCTCTCCCTGCAAGTCTCCGGTCAAAGCTGTGGCAGTGCAGCAGACCTTGGACAACCTGATCCGCCTGGGTGCAGTCGTTCCGGTGCCAGAAAATCAGATTGGCAAGGGACGTTACTCCATTTACTTTGTGGTACCAAAGAAAGGAGGTTCTGTCCGGCCTATCCTCAACCTCAAAGGGGTCAATCGGGCCTTGAAAGTGCGGCACTTTCGCATGGAGACTCTCCGCTCTGTTATAGCGGCAGTGAAGGCAGGAGAGTTCTTGGCTTCCTTGGACATCAAGGAAGCGTACCTGCATATTCCCATCTGGCCTCCTCATCAACGTTTTCTGCGTTTTGCAGTCCTGGGCCGACACTTCCAGTTCAGAGCCCTCCCTTTCGGGTTGGCTACTGCTCCGTGGACCTTCTCCAAAGTAATGGTGGTCATCGCGGCCTTCCTGCGAAAGGAAGGAGTACAAGTCCATCCTTATCTGGACGACTGGTTGATCCGAGCCCCCTCTTATGCAGAGTGCGGCAAAGCTGTGGACCGGGTAGTTGCTCTTTTGAGCTCCCTGGGATGGATCATCAACTGGGAGAAGAGCCAGCTGCGCCCGACTCAGTCCCTGGAGTATCTGGGAGTTCGATTCGACACCCAAGTGGGCAGAGTGTTCCTGCCAGACAATCGGATTGTCAAACTTCAGGCTCAGGTGGACCAGTTCCTAGTAGCCTCTCCTCTTCGGGCTTGGGACTATGTGCAGCTGTTGGGCTCTATGACGGCCACGATGGAAGTAGTGCCCTGGGCCAGGGCTCATATGAGACCACTACAACACTCTCTGCTGCAGCGCTGGACTCCGATGTCGGAGGATTATGCTGTGCGCCTTCCCTTGGACCCAGCAGTGCGCAAGGCGCTGAGCTGGTGGCTGCAGACAGACAAGTTGTCTGCAGGAATGCCTCTGGTGACCCCGGAGTGGATTGTCGTCACGACGGACGCCTCTTTGTCGGGCTGGGGAGCCCACTGCTTGGGAAGGACAGCGCAGGGGCTCTGGTCTCCTGCAGAGGCAAAGTGGTCTATCAACCTCCTGGAACTCAGAGCCATTCGGTTGGCGCTTTTGGAGTTCATCCCGGTACTGGCGTTGAAGCCAGTACGGGTCCTGTCGGACAATGCCATGGCTATGGCCTATGTCAACCGCCAGGGAGGTACCAAGAGCGCCCCTCTAGCCAAGGAGGCCATGAATCTATGCCAGTGGGCGGAAGCGAACCTGGAACAGCTGTCAGTGGCCCACATTGCCGGAGTCATGAATGTCAAGGCGGACTTTCTCAGTCGCCATAACTTGGAGCCCGGAGAGTGGCAGCTATCTGCTCAGGCGTTCTTGGACATCACGAAGCGCTGGGGCCAGCCGAGCCTAGATCTGATGGCGTCATCGGCCAATTGCCAACTGCCGCGCTTTTTCAGCAGAGGACGGGACCCTCGATCCCTAGGAGTAGATGCTCTTCTCCAACAGTGGCCGACACAAGAGCTTCTCTATGTGTTCCCGCCCTGGCCCATGTTGGGCAGGGTGCTAGACCGGGTGGCAAAGCATCCGGGCCGGATAATCCTGGTGGGTCCGGACTGGCCCAGACGTCCCTGGTATGCGGACTTGATCAGGCTCTCAGTCGACGATCCTCTGCGGCTGCGAGTGGAGCAGGGCCTGTTACATCAGGGTCCCGTGGTGATGGAGGATCCCTCCCCCTTTGGTCTTACGGCCTGGCTATTTTGAGCGGCAGCATCTGAGAAAGAAGGGCTTCTCAGACAAGGTCATCGCCACTATGCTGAGAAGCGAGGAAGCGCTCTACTTCTACTGCTTACGCCAGGGTTTGGCGTATCTTTGCAGCGTGGTGTGAAGCGGGCTCACTTTCTCCCTTCACTGCTCCAATTTCTTCAGTGTTGGCGTTCCTGCAAGAAGGTCTGGAGAAAGGCCTGTCGCTCAGTTCCCTTAAAGTCCAGGTAGCGGCTCTGGCTTGCTTCAGGGGCCGCCTGAAGGGTGCTTCCCTGGCTTCGCAGCCAGATGTGGTGCGCTTTCTCAAGGGAGTTAATCACCTGCGCCCTCCTCTGCACTCAGTGGTGCCTGCGTGGAATCTCAACCTGGTGCTAAGAGCATTGCAGAAGCCACCTTCTGAACCCTTGTCGAGGGCATCTCTGAAAGACCTGACGTTGAAAGCAGTCTTTTTGGTGGCTATCACTTCAGCCAGAAGAGTTTCCGAGCTCCAGGCACTCTCATGTCGAGAGCCTTTTCTGCAGTTCACTGAGGCAGGAGTGACTATTCGCACAGTGCCTTCCTTCCTGCCCAAGATTGTTTCTCACTTCCATGTGAATCAGCAGCTCTGTCTCCCTTCCTTTCGTAGGGAGGACTACCCAGAGGAATTCTCTGCTCTCAAATATCTGGATGTGAGACGTGTCATCATCAGATACTTGGAAGTGACCAATGATTTCCGGAAATCGGATCATCTGTTTGTCCTGTTTGCAGGTTCTCGTAAGGGTCTGCAGGCTGCTAAGCCTACAGTGGCAAGATGGGTCAAGGAAGCCATTGCAGCGGCTTATGTGGCCGCGGGGAAGGTGCCGCCTATCCAGCTGAAGGCTCACTCCACTAGAGCTCAGGCGGCCTCGATGGCAGAGGCCGGGTCCGTCTCCTTGGAAGAGATTTGCAAGGCGGCAACTTGGGCTTCGGCCCATACCTTCTCCAGGCATTACCGCTTGACTGTGGCTGCTCGGGCGGAGGCCCGGTTTGGAGCTTCAGTGTTGCGGTCAGGGATTTCAATGTCCCGCCCTGGGTGAGTACTGCTTCGGTACATCCCACCAGTCTATGGATTGATCAGCATGATGATATGGAAGGTAAAATTATGTATCATACCTGATAATTTTCTTTCCATTAATCATAGCTGATCAATCCATAGCCCCTCCCAGATATCTGTACTGTTTATATTCTGGTTGCATTTCAGGTTCAAGTTTAGTCTTCAGTTCCTGTTCAGGAGGACTTCGTGTTCAAGTTTTTCAATTAATTCTTCAAGAGTTGAGACGAGTTTGTGTTACAGTGAGCTGCTGCATTCCTCTCCCCTCCGTTTTACGGGGCTGGATTGAGACTTAAATTCTGCCGGCGCTCCCTCCCGCTTCGTGCGGCAGTAGGGCAGCTTTGTACCCCTCCCGCTTCGGCGGTGTTAGGGTCAGTCAGCTCCTCCCGCGGTTGCGGTTGCAGGATAAGCCAGATCCCCCCGCATCGGCGGGGTGGTGTCCCTCCCCCGCTCCGCGGGGATGAGCTGGACGGATTCCCCTCCCCCACTTGTGTGGGGATGAGCTGGGTTAATTCCCCTCCCCCGTTTCGGCGGTGGTGAGCTGGGCAGAGTGTCCCTTTGTGGGTGTAATTCTCTAAGTGCTGAGTCCTGCGGATGGAGCTTGGATATCGACATACTGAGGAGTTTCCGGCAGCACATGACCACATATAGGGAGGCAAAAGGATTGCTCTCTATCTCCACCTGCTGGTAGATAGACACAACCCACCAGTCTATGGATTGATCAGCTATGATTAATGGAAAGAAAATTATCAGGTATGATACATAATTTTACCTTCACTAGCAAAAGCCTTTGCTAGCCCTCGCGCGCCGATGCGCACCGCGCATGCGCGGCCGTCTTCCCGCCCGAACCGGCTCGTGCCGGCCAGTCTTCTTTTGTCCGCGCTCGGTACGGTCGTGTTTCGCCTTTCGTGCCCCGGAAAGTTGACCTCGCGCGTCGTTTTCGACTCGTTTCTTCTCAGAAAGTTTAAAAAGTGTTCGGGAAGAGCCTGTTTGGTTTTTTCCTTCCCGTATTTCGAGCTTTTCGCCCCGGTAAGTTTTCTTTCGTCGTCGGGGTAGGCCTCAGTTTGGCATCGGTCGAAATTTTCTTCTCCCTATTTTAGTGGTGCCAATTTTCGTCATTTCGAGTTTTGATCTCGCCGGCGTGATTTTTCCGCCCATGACATCGAAGCCTTCCAGCGGCTTCAAGAAGTGCACCCAGTGCGCCCGGGTAATCTCGCTCAGTGACAGGCACGCGTCGTGTCTTCAGTGTCTGGGGGCTGGGCACCGCCCTCAGGCCTGTAGTCTGTGTTCCCTTTTACAAAAGCGGACGCAGGTAGCGAGGTTAGCCCAGTGGAACATTTTGTTCTCGGGCTCTTCGTCGGCATCGGCACCGGGGGTATCGAGTGCATCAACGTCTTCAGCATCCAGACCTTCTTCCTCGGCTGCCAGTGCATCGAGTGCATCGAGGCATCGGCCCTCTGCATCGGCGCTGAGACATCGGACGACTGTATCGACGTCGGTGGTACCGGGACCTCGTCTGCTGATGTCGTCGGACGGTGGTGCTTCGTCTGGAGTGCAGGTGAGGGCTGTCCATTCCCCTGCTGGTGGCGGTGAGCCTTCGGGTGGGTCTCCCCCTACCCTGAGGGCTCCTGCTGTACAGCCCCCCCGAGACCAACCCTCTTCGGCCTCGGCCCCGAGGAAGAGACGGCTGGATTCTACGTCCTCCTCGTCGGTGCCGGGAAGCTCCGGTGACATGCTTCGCAAGAAGTCGAAGAAGCATCGACAGACTCTCGGGAGCCGCCCTCAAAGTGTCCGTACCGGACGATCTGCCGGTCGGAGGGAGGTTAAAATTTTTTCACCAAAGGTGGCCTCTCATAACCTCCAACCAGTGGGTTCTCCAAATAGTGCGGTGCGGATACGCCCTGAATTTGGCCTCCCTGCCACCAAATTGTCCTCCGGGAGCTCAATCCTTCAGCTCCCATCACAAGCGGATACTTGCAGAGGAACTCTCTGCCCTTCTCAGCACCAATGCGGTCGAGCCCGTACCACCCGGGCAGGAAGGGCAGGGATTCTATTCCAGGTACTTCCTTGTGGAAAAGAAAACAGGGGGGATGCGTCCCATCCTAGACCTGAGAGACCTGAACAAATTCCTGGTCAAAGAAAAGTTCAGGATGCTTTCCTTGGGCACCCTTCTGCCAATGATTCAGAAAAACGATTGGCTATGTTCCCTGGATTTAAAGGACGCATACATTCACATCCCGATACTGCCAGCTCACAGACAGTATCTCAGATTCCGCCTGGGCGCACGGCACTTTCAGTATTGTGTGCTGCCCTTTGGGCTCGCCTCTGCCCCACGAGTGTTTACAAAGTGCCTCGTGGTGGTAGCGGCGTATCTACGCAAGCTGGGAGTGCACGTGTTCCCATATCTCGACGATTGGCTGGTCAAGAACACCTCGGAGGCGGGAGCCCTCCGGTCTATGCAGTGCACTATTCAACTTCTGGAGCTGCTGGGGTTTGTGATAAATTACCCAAAGTCCCATCTCCAGCCAACACAGTCTCTGGAATTCATAGGAGCTCTGCTGAATATCCAGACGGCTCGGGCCTTCCTTCCCGAAGCGAGGGCCAACAACCTCCTGTCCCTGGCTTCGCAGACCAGAGCGTCCCAGCAGGTCACAGCTCGGCAGATGCTGAGACTTCTGGGTCATATGGCCTCCACAGTTCATGTGACTCCCATGGCTCGTCTTCACATGAGATCTGCTCAATGGACCCTAGCTTCCCAGTGGTTCCAAGCCACCGGGAATCTAGAAGATGTCATCCGCCTCTCCACCAGCTGCCGCACTTCACTGCTCTGGTGGACCATTCGGACCAATTTGACCCTGGGACGTCCATTCCAAATTCCTCAGCCCACGAAAGTGCTGACGACGGATGCATCTCGCCTGGGGTGGGGAGCTCATGTCGATGGGCTTCACACCCAGGGTCTGTGGTCCCTCCAGGAAAGGGATTTGCAGATCAACCTCCTGGAGCTCCGAGCGATCTGGAACGCACTGAAGGCTTTCAGAGATCGGCTGTCCTACCAAATTATCCAAATTCGGACAGACAATCAGGTTGCAATGTATTACACCAACAAGCAGGGGGGCACCGGATCTCGCCCCTTGTGTCAGGAAGCCGTCGGGATGTGGCGTTGGGCTTGCCAGTTCGGCATGCTCCTCCAAGTCACATACCTGGCAGGTGTAAACAACAGTCTGGCCGACAGACTGAGCAGAGTCATGCAACCGCACGAGTGGTCGCTCCATTCCAGAGTGGTACGCAAGATCTTCCGAGAGTGGGGCACCCCCTCGGTGGACCTTTTCGCCTCTCAGACCAACCACAAGCTGCCTCTGTTCTGTTCCAGACTTCAGGCACACGGCAGGCTAGCGTCGGATGCCTTTCTCCTTCATTGGGGGACCGGCCTCCTGTATGCTTATCCTCCCATACCTTTGGTGGGGAAGACCTTACTGAAGCTCAAGCAAGACCGCGGCACCATGATTCTGATTGCGCCCTTTTGGCCCCGTCAGATCTGGTTCCCTCTTCTTCTGGAGTTGTCCTCCGAAGAACCGTGGAGATTGGAGTGTTTTCCGACTCTCATTTCGCAGAACGACGGAGCGTTGCTGCACCCCAACTTTCAGTCTCTGGCTCTCACGGCCTGGATGTTGAGGGCGTAGACTTCGCTGCGTTGGGTCTGTCTGAGGGTGTCTCCCGTGTCTTGCTTGCCTCTAGGAAGGATTCCACTAAAAAGAGTTACTTTTTCAAGTGGAAGAGGTTTGTCGTTTGGTGTGAGAGCAGGGCCCTAGAACCTCGTTCTTGCCCTGCACAGAACCTGCTTGAATACCTTCTGCAGTTATCAGAGTCTGGCCTCAAGACCAACTCAGTAAGGAATCACCTTAGTGCGATTAGTGCTTACCATTATCGTGTGGAAGGTAAAGCCATCTCTGGAGAGCCTTTAGTCGTTCGATTCATGAGAGGCTTGCTTTTGTGAAAGCCGCCTATCAAGCCTCCTACAGTGTCATGGGATCTCAACGTCGTCCTCACCCAGCTGATGAAACCTCCTTTTGAGCCACTGAATACCTGCCATCTGAAGTACTTGACCTGGAAGGTCATTTTCTTGGTGGCAGTTACTTCAGCTCGTAGGGTCAGTGAGCTTCAAGCCCTGGTAGCTCATGCTCCATATACCAAATTTCATCACAACAGAGTAGTGCTCCGCACCCACCCAAAGTTCCTGCCGAAGGTGGTGTCGGAGTTCCATCTTAACCAGTCAATTGTCTTGCCAACATTCTTCCCCAGGCCTCATACCCGCCCTGCAGAACGGTAGTTGCACACATTGGACTGCAAGAGAGCATTGGCCTTCTACTTGGAGCGGACACAGCCCCACAGACAGTCCGCCCAATTGTTTGTTTCTTTCGACCCCAACAGGCTAGGGGTCGCTGTCGGGAAACGCACCATCTCCAATTGGCTAGCAGATTGCATTTCCTTCACTTACGCCCAGGCTGGGCTGCCTCTTGAGGGTCATGTCACGGCTCATAGTGTCAGAGCCATGGCAGCGTCGGTGGCTCACTTGAAGTCAGCCACTATTGAAGAGATTTGCAAGGCTGCGACGTGGTCATCTGTCCACACATTCACATCACATTACTGCCTCCAGCAGGATACCCGACGCGACAGTCGGTTCGGGCAGTCGGTGCTGCAGAATCTGTTTGGGGTGTAAATCCAACTCCACCCTCCAGGACCTGAATTTATTCTGGTCAGGCTGCACTCTCAGTTAGTTGTTCTTCGTAGGTCAATTTCTGTTATACCCTCACCGTTGCGAGGTTCAATTGACATGGGTTCTTGTTTTGAGTGAGCCTGAGAGCTAGGGATACCCCAGTCATGAGAACAAGCAGCCTGCTTGTCCTCGGAGAAAGTGAATGATACATACCTGTAGCAGGTGTTCTCAGAGGACAGCAGGCTGATTGTTCTCACCTACCCTCCCTCCTCCCCTTTGGAGTTGAGTTTTCATCTTTTTTGCTTGTCATTCAACTGGCGGGAACGGTCGCGCACGGGCGGGAAGACGGCCGCGCATGCGCGGTGGGCGTGCCCTGCGTGCGGACCGCCCACGAAGCTTCTTCCGGTTGGTGGGGGCTGCCGCGGACGTCACCCAGTCGTGAGAACAATCAGCCTGCTGTCCTCGGAGAACACCTGCTACAGGTATGTATCATTCACTGTGCTGTACCTGGTGTAATCGGACCATCTCTGGTACAGACACTCATTCTTGGTGTCTTTATTGTCTACGGTCTGACCATAGCCCTTCCGACTGTGTCCTGTGTCTTTGTATGAAAAAAAAAGACCTAGTTGGCCACAGAGGCTCAGCGTGAGAAGATTTTTGGAGCCTGGTCCGAATTCTTGATGTCAACATTGACATCAACGTCAGGGATTGCATCAGCATCGGGGGCTAGACCTTTTGACACTGGGAGCAGTTGTGCATTGAGTGGGTCTCCACCTGCCTCGTTGCCGACTGATGTGCAGAGCCCCCAGTACCGACCTGTATCGCACCCGGGTCCGACCCCAAGGCAACAGGAAGGATTTGATGTCGTTCTCTTTGGCACAAAAGGTCCTCGATGAATGACTTCAGACGAAGGCCAAGGAGCATTGGTATCGATCCCCCTTGACGCATGCTGCTGGGAGCTCCAGGGCGTCAAGGGATTCGGCCTCCAAGAAGCGTCGGTGCTGGGTGGACTATCCCTCTCCATACAGGAGGTGCTGGTGTGTTGGAGTCCCTGCAGCCAGGACCAGCCTCTCTTGTCTACCCCAGCAGTCTGCAGACTGTCTCTGAACTGATGCCTCAGCCTTTCCTGGCGTCAGCCTTAGATGAGTGCATTTGGGATTACTCCCTGAGCTGCTGGCTGGCTTTACTCAACAGAGTGCATCAGGATCGAGGGTGTTTGTGCCTGCCAAGCCTCTTGTTGCAGCCTCGTTGGCCCTGAGCTTGCGGTATGGCCTCTCTGATGCCAGTGTTGCGTGCGGCCCCGGCATCAACTGCCACCCAAGCTGGTACTTCCTCAACATTGATGGAAGAAGCTTCAACGTAGTCGATGCGGGAGCCAACTTCTCTCACACCTTGCTCGGGGAGATGGCTCCTTTAAGTCGAGGCAGGCTCGATCTCAGCCTTCCCATGAGGAGCTTCTGGCTGACACTGATGATGAGTTCTCATGGGAGTCAGATGAGGACCCACAGTACTTCTCAGAGGATGAGTCCTATGGCATTCCATCTAAACCCTCCTCTCTGCTGGAAAGAAGGAAGTCTCCTCCAAAGAGCCTTTCCTTCCCCTCTTTTGTTAAGGAAATGGTGGCTGCCATTCCATTTCCTTTGGAGGTAGAGGACAAGCCTAGGGCCAATGTGCTAGATGTCCTTGACTATGAGTCTTCTCCTACAGAGTCTGTGAGGGTCCTGCTTCACAAGATCTTGCAGGATGTTCTCGTGCGGAACTGGGAGTCCCCTCTGTTCTGGTACTTCCCAAAAGGATTGACACCATGTACCAGATTCAGAGTACCCCTGAGTTTGATAAGTCTCAGTTGCCTCATCATTTCCTCATGGTGGGATCTGCCCTCAAAATGGCCAAGAGTTCTAGAGAGTATGCTTCCGGCATCCCCGGGCAGGGAAGCTGGAACCTTGGACTTGTTTGGGCATAAGATGTTTCAGGCCTCTATGCTCGTGTCCCGTATTCAGTCTTTCCATGCTTTTCACAAGCATGTACTTGTAAGTGCGCAAGCTGCTCGATTTGGCACACACTCTCCTGGTGCAGGCCAAATCACTTTGCCAGTTGGCCAAGCAGCAGAAGGCGTGTCTTAAGTTCTTAGCCCGGGGCACCTACGACACTTTTGATGTGGTTTCCAGGATCTCTGCCCAGAGTATAGCGATGCACAGACTATCATGGTTGCGTGTTTTTGACTTGGAGGTTCAGCAGAGATTGGTGGATGCCCCATGCCTGGGGATAACCTTTTTGGAGAGAAGGTGGAGGAGGTTAATGACTAGATCAAAAAACATACTGATACCATCCATTCTGTCTCCCGTGGGCACCTTCTTTATCTGCTTCCTTCTTTAGGAGGTTTTTTGGCAAGTCGAGGAGAGGTGCCTACTACTCAGAGATGTAGGTACACCGCCTCTTCTCGACTGCCTCAACAGGCTCAACCCCAGCACACTTGTTCACATCAACAGCATGAGCCTAAGGCCCCAGCAGCTCCCCAGTGGAAGCAAAGGACAAGCTTTTGATTGGTTCCAGCAGAGCATAGTCACTGTAAAAGTGACCATTCTGGATGACTTGGTGGTCAGGGGAGGCTGAAGTTTTACCAGGAAAGGTGGTGGTACCTTGTAACCTCCAAACAATAGGTTCTTCAAATAGTCTGTCACGATTACGCCCTGTATTGGCATTAGAAGCCACCAAATTGTCCACCGAGAGCTCATTATTTCAGCTGTCAGCATGAGCAGGTACTTGCAGAGGAACTCTCAGCCCTTCTGAAGGCCCATGCAGTCAAGCCCATTCCACCAGGGGAGGAAGGACGGGGATTCTATTCCAGGTACTTCCTTGTGCAGAAGACAGGGGGGATATGTGCCATCCTAGACCTAAGGGTCCTGAACAAATTCCTGGTCAAAGAAAAGTTCAGGATGGTTATCTTGGGCACCCTTCTCCCCATGATTCAGGAAAGCAATTGCCCATGCTCTCTGGACTTAAAGGATGCTTACTCACATATCCCAGTACTTCCAGCTCACAGGAAGTATCTGCGTTTTCAACTGGGAATACAGCACTTCCAGTACCACGTGTTCCCTTTGGCCTTGCATCAGCTCCCAGGGTCTTTACCAAATCTCTAGTGGTAGTTAGTGGTAATCGTATCATCACTATACAGACTGGAAATCCATGTGTTCCCTTATCTGGATGATTGACTGGTGAACAGCACTTTGAAGGATGATGCTCAGGAGTCCATACAGAGGACTATTCGGGAGCTTGAGCTATAAGTGTTCATTTTAACATAAGAACATAAGCATTGCCATACTGGGACAGACCAAAGGTCTGTCAAGCCCAGTATTCTGTTTCCAACAACGGCCAATCCAGGTCACAAGTACCTGGCAAGATCCCAGAACAGTAAAACAGATTTTATGCTGCTTATCCTAGAATATTCGGTGGATTTTACCAAGTTCATCTTAATAATAGCTTATCGACTTTTCTTTTAGGAAATTATCCAAACCTTTTTTAAACCCTGCTAAGCTGACTACTTTTACCACATTCTCTGGCAACGAATTCCAGAGTTTTATTACTCGTTGAGTGAAGAAATATTTTCTTCGATTTGTTTAAATTTACTACTTAGTAGCTTCTTTGTGTGCCCCTAGTCCTAATATTTTTGGAAAGAGTAAACAAGCAGTTCACATCTACCTGTTCCACTCAACTCAGTATTTTAAATAACTCTGTCATATTTCCCTTCAGCTGTCACTTATCCAAGCTGAAGAGCCCTAGCCACTTTAGACTTTCCTCATAGGGATGTCGTCCCATCCTCTTTATCATTTTCATCGCCCTTCTCTGTACCTTTTCTAATTCCACTATATCCTTTTTGAGATGCGGTAACCAGACCCTCACATAGTATTCGAGATGTGATCTCACCATGGAGCAATACAAAGGCATTACAACATTCTAAGTTTTGTTTTCTATTCCTTTCCTAATAATTTCTAACATTCTATTTGCTTTCTTAGCCGCTGCTGCACATTGAGCAGAGGGTTTCAATGTGTCATCAACAGTGACACTTAGATGCTTTTCCTAGGCGGTGATGCCTAATATGGAACCTTGCATCACTTAACTATGATTTGGGTTCCTCTTTCCCACATGCATCACTTTGCACTTGCTCACATTAAAAGTCTTCCTCCATCTGCCCAATATTCCAGACTGTTAAGGTCCTCTTGTAAGTTTTCACAATCCTCTTGTGATTTAACAACTTTTAATAACGTTGTGTCATCAGCAAATTTAATTACCTCACTAGTTATTCCCATCTCTAAATCATTTATAAATATGTTAAAAAGTAGTGGTCCCAGCACAGACTCCTGTGGAACCCCACTGAGAATACTGACCATTTAACTCTACTCTCTGTTTTCTATCTTTTAACCAGTTTTTAATCCACAATAGGACATTGCCTCCTATGCCATGACTTTCTAATTTCATCAGGAGTCTTTCATGAGGTACTTTCTCAAATGCATTTTGAAAATCCAGATACACAATATCAAACGGCTCACCTTTATCCACATGCTTATTCACCCCTTCAAAGAAATTCAGTAGATTGGTGAGGCAAGATTTCCCTTGACATGTTGGCTTTGTCTCATTAATCCATGCTTATGTATATGCTCTGTAATTTTGTTCTTTATAATACTCTACCATTTTGCTTGGCACTGACGTCAGGCTCACCAGTCTGTAATTTCCCAGATCATCTCTGGAACCCTTTTTAAAAATCAGACTTACATTGGCCACCCTTCCGGTACCATGCTTGATTTTAAAGATAAATTGCAAATTACTAACAATAGCTCTTTAAGTTCATTGTTCAATTACCCCAAGTCCCATTTGCACTTTGTCCAGCAACATGGAATTCAACTGCTCAATACATAGAAAGTTCAAACCTTCCTCCCAGGGCCTAGAGCAGACACTCTAGTCGCACTGGTTTCTCGGGTTCGAACCTCTCAGTCATGGCTCGGCAGATGTTGAGGTTATTAGGACACATGGCATTCACAGTTTATGTGATGCCCGTGACACTTCTTCACATGAGATCTGCTCAGTGGACCCTAGCTTCTCTGTGGTGCCCAGCCAGGGGAGGTCTGGAGGATATCATCCGAGTGTTCCCAGAGCTCGCTCGCTCTCTGTTGTGGCAGACCATTCTATCCAATTTAGTCTGGGACTTCCATTCCAAATTTTTCAGATGCAAAAAATGCTGATGATGGATGTGTCTTACCTAGGGGTGCAGAGCTCATGTACATAGGCTTTTTATACTCAAGGTGCTTGGTCTGCCCAGGAAGCAGATCTTCAGATAAATCTCCTTGAGCTTTAAGTGATTTGGGACGCTCTAAAGGCTTTCAAAGATTGACTGTCTCACCAAACTGTACTCATTCAAATGGACAATCAGTTTGTGATGTATTACACTAACAAGCAGGAGGCACCTGATCATTCTCTCTGTGCCATAAGTTTGTTCAGATGACGTTGGGCTGTCCGGCATGGTATGCTCCTTTGCGCCACATATCTGGTGGGCAAAAACAACAGAAACAAAACAGGAGACAACCCACTGCAGTATCCAAGCAGACAGTACAAACAGCAGCATTGGTCCAAGGAAGGGCGAGACAGTAGAAGTTTGCTCAAATGTAACTTTATAGAAACTAGATTCAACCTGGCCAAGTTTCAGACGGTCTACAACAATAAATATAAATGCATATAAATATAAAAAACATAAGCATTTATAAAAACATCATCTGTCAAATAAAAAACGCCAAAATAAAAATAGAAACATTACCAAACTGATATTCAAAGTCGTTAACTCGTGACAGGATTGTGAAAAATTACAGAAGGACCTTAAGAGACTGGGCGGCTAAATGGCAGATGACGTTTAATGTGAGCAGGTGCAAGGTGATGCATGTGGGAAAAACGAATCCAATTATAGCTACGTCATGCCAAGGTTCCACGTTAGGAATACGGACCAAGAAAGGGATCTGGGTGTCGTCGTCGATAATACACTGAAACCTTCTGCGGGTCAGAAAGCGAATAGATTGTTGGGTATTGTTAGGAAAGGTATGGAAACAGGTGTGAGGATGTTATAACTGACGTTATGTCGCTCCATGGTGCGACTGCACCTTGAATATTGTGTTCAATTCTGGTTGCCGCATCTCAAGAATGATATAGTGGAATTGGAAAAGGTGCAGCGAAGGGTGACTAAAATCATAGCGGGGATGGGACGACTTCCCTATGAAGAAAGACTAAGGAGGCTAGGGCTTTTCAGCTTGGAGAAGAGACGGCTGAGGGGAGACATGATAGAGGTATATAAAATAATGAGTGGAGTGGAACAGGTGGATGTGAAGCATCTGTTCACGCTTTCCAAAAATACTAGGACTAGGGGGCATGCGATGAAACTACAGTGTAGTAAATTTAAAACAAATCAGAGAAAATTTTTCTTCACCCAACGCATAATTAAACTCTGGAATTCGTTGCCGGAGAATGTGGTGAAGGCGGTTAGCTTGGCAGAGTTTAAAAAGGGGTTAGACGGTTTCCTAAAGGACAAGTCCATAAACCGCTACTAAATGGGCTTGGGAAAAATCCACAATTCCGGGAATAACATGTATAGAATGTTTGTAAATTTAGAAGCTTGCCAGGTGCCCTTGGCCTGGATTGGCTGCTGTCGTGAATGCTGGGCTCGATGGACCCTTGGTCTTTTCCCAGTGTGGCATTACTTATGTACTTATCTAGAAAACATAGAATGTATTTAAGGAAGGATGAATATTTGGCCATTTCCTCACTGTCCAAGAACTGTGATATTGTGATAAAGCGTCTGCAGATAAAGGGGGTGGGATTGTTGTATTTAACAGATCAGATTATATTCAGGGAGTCATGAGGCAAATAAATGATTTCAGTTATTACCAGAAATTAGAAAAGCACCCAACTAAAATATTATGTAATGAGATTAAAAGTGTGGTAGAAATAGGACATTCAGCAGAATTTCTAACTAGCCGCGAGAGAAAATTTTTGATTCATACAAACCCTACAATACTGACAATATCTATCTATCTATTACCAAAAGTATATAAATCTTTGACAAAACCACCGAGGAGGCCTATCATCTCTGGTAATGGGTCTGTTCCTGAGCCCCTTTTAGATTTCATGGGCACATTTTTGAGACCATTTGTGCTGGAAATACCATCATATGTCAGGTATTCCACAAATATAATTAATCTTATAGATGAATATGAAGGGGATCTGTCTGATATTATTTTGGTGACCCTAGATGTGGAATCCTTGTGCACCAATATTCCTCAAAGTCGTTGAGAGGCACTCAGGATAGTTGAGAATATCCTTATGTCATTCATATCCAATCTGCGTAGCCCCACGTCCTTTATTGTAGAACTAGCTGAGTATGCTCTTACTGAGAATTTTATTTTTCAGAACAATTATTACTTACAAATAAAACATACTGCAATGGGAGCTTCAGTGGCACCTGATTTGGTGAACCTGTATGTTGCTAACTTTGAAGCTACCTTTCTAAAAGACCCTTTTGTCTTATATTAAACTCTGGCGTCAGTATATCGATGATGTTCTGTTCTGGCAAGGAAATGATGATTTATTGCATGAGTTTGTTCAATGGCTAAATGAAAGAGATGTTAACATAATTTAGGGGGTCTTCTTTTTTTGTTTAATTTCCAATTTTTATTTTACAAGAGAACTTGTACAGAAAGAAGTATCATCTCTACATTTCAGGAAATAGTTATATACATTCATATTTTCAATGAGAATTACTACTAAGTCCACAATTAGGGCAAGGCACAATTCAAGGATTTATCTTCTGATACTTTTAGGAAAAATGAATAGAAAGTACTCCGAGTATATTTCTTTACGGAGTGGATATAATAGGAGTTGTCAACGAGGGAAGTGTAGTCGAGTCCTGTTTAGAGTCCAGGAAGGCTAACAAGTGTTCACTTTCAAAAAAACCATATTTAACAGATTGAAACTTTACAACACATTTACAGGGAAAATTAAGCCAAAAGGTTCCACCTAATTGAAGCACCCGAGAACGAAGTTTCAGAAAGGCTTGTCACTTCTTTTGTGTTTGCCTAGAAATGTCAGGAAAAACTTTAACTTTACAATTCAGAAAAGCTTCCTGTCGGTGTTTTAAGAAAGACTTTAAAATCCAATCTCGGACAGGCTGAAGGACAAAGTTCACAATTAAGGTGGCAGGTTGTATACCTAATAAATCATCCTCTATAGTTTGTGAGAGATTTAAATTCAATTCCTCAAATGGAATTCCTATGTTTGGCAATATTTGTTCTGTTCATTTCTTAAGATATGGTGCTAAATAACAGGAGGATAAAGTTGTTCTGAAATTTTTAGCACTTCTGAAAGGTACTTCTTAAAAGTTATCAATGGAGCCACTGCAGGCACTTTGGGAAAATTTATAAACCTTAAAGTTTTAATCCTTTGTTGATTTTCTAGGTTTTCTATTTTCCTTTGAAGTAATATATTTTCTTTAATCATTGCCGCTTGGCCTTCCTTAATTTTATTAGTTTCACTCTTATAGGGGGGTCTTCTACTAAGGCGCACTTATGTTTTTAGCGCACGCTAAAAAAAGCATGCGATAAACATTAGAGATGCCAATGTATTCCTATGGGCATCTCTAACTTTTAGCGCATGCCTATTTTGAGCGCGTGCTAAAATGTAAGCACGCCTTAGTGCTAAGGCTAAAAATAAGCACGCCTTAGTAAAAGGACCCCTTTGGTGGCTAGTCCTGTTGAGAGTGTCCCATGTTATGACAATACTAGGAAAAAAGGCCCGTTTCTCACTGAAATGAAACGGGCATAGCAAGGTTTTCCTGTAATGTGTTTAGTTGTTTAACGAACGGTGATGATACATCTGATGTCTTGATAATTAGTAATTTTGAAGGGTGTATATGAGCATGATGGGCCAGGAGATTGATACAGAGAGTGTGTATATGTGTGTCACAGAGACAGATGGTGTGTGTGTCTGAAAATGAGAGAGGGTGCATTGAACTCAGAGGGGGGGGCAGTGTGTTTGATGTTTGAGGGGGGGGGTGTCTGGTGAGGTGGGAGAGTGTGAACTTACTTTGCTTTATTATAATTGTACTTGGAATAATTTATTTAATTGACCTTCCAATGCATACAGATTGTTAAAGACAGCAGGCTCCACAGAATGTTATAGACTAATACAGCTCATTTAACTTCTTCTCTAGCTGACTTATCTTGACCTCTCATTTGTTGTTCATATACAGCATGAGCAACCTAACAGCCCTTTGTGATGCCTTTGCCAGCTTCTCACAACGATTTTTATACCTATGTTGAGCAAACTGGTAAGGGGGCAATAATTAAACTTTTTAGACAGGGACATAAATCTGGAATTTTAATATTGTCTCCTCCCCCTCCCCCTGAGGTCGACGCTCCTCCTCCCCCAAAGGTCGATGCACCTACACCCCCCCCCCCCCGAGGTTGACGCTCCTTCTCCCCCAAAGGTCGATGCACCTACCCCCCCCCCCCCCCGAGGTTGACGCTCCTTCTCCCCCAAAGGTCGATGCACCTACCCCCCCCCCCCCCCGAGGTCAACGCAGGCATCACTTTCAACTAATTCACCTGACTGAAGTCCTCCTGATTGTAAAAGAAGCACAGAAGAGCAGAGGGCAGGCTCGCCTTCAGCCTTAACCCTGCTGTCTCAGCGCCCGCCCTCATTTCTTGTTGGCCAGGGTGCAGAGAGAGCAGGGAAGGCTGAAGGTGAGCCTGCCCTCTGCTCTTCTGTGCTTCTTTTACAATCAGGAGGACTTCAGTCAGGTGAATTAGTTGAAAGTGATGCCTGCGTCGATCTCGGGGGGTGGGGGGAGGAGTTGCGTCGGCCTCGGGGGGGGGGGGAGGAGGAGCGTCAACCGGGGGGGGGGTGCGGTGGTAAGTGTGAGCTGTGCATCCGCTCCTCCTGTCGCAGCGGTGGGGCACTTCCTTTTCAACACAGCTGATGTCGGATGGAGGGAGGCGGGAGGGGCGGCGATATGTGAGCTGTGCATCCGCTGCTGCTGTCGGTGCGGTGGCCAGCTTCCTTTTTAACACAGTTGACGACGGAGGGGGGGGGGGGGTGGCGGCGGCGATGTGTGAGGTGGGCATCGCTGTTGCTGTTGCTGCGGTGGGCCGGTTTGTTGTGAAGACAGCTGACGTCGGACGGAGGGAGGGGGGAGCGATTTGCAGTGTCATAGCCCCGCCCTGACATCATCACGTTGTGACGCGAGGGCGGGGCTGACACTCATGGAGAAAAAGACACATTCGATCTACACCACCATGCAAGAGGAAGTTGCAGCTTCATTTAGAACATTGGGGTTGCGAATTATGTCCGGAAGGGGCGTGGCTGAGGGCGGGTCTATGAGTGAGAGTGAGTGGTGCATGAGTGAAAGTGAGTGGTTCTGACAGCCTAGCCTACCAACAGTGCAGGGCTTCAGTGTTTCCCTGCCACAGAGTGAGCTTCAGAATGTTTGAGGTGAGAATTATTTATATAGATATAAAAACTTAAACACCAGACACGGCCATGTTTTACCCCCTCAACAGCTGCGTCAGGGGCTGTCTCAGAACCAAAAGGTGTGATCCATTTGTATCACCTATTGATTAAAATCTCTCTCCTATGGGTCTGCAGCTGATGGATCCTTTTTACTATCAATCTAGTTTGCTACCTGTATTGCATCTTGGAGATTGTCTGTCCATTTGCTTTCTTGGACATGTACTAATGTTGCAATTAGCATGTGGCCATTAACAAATATTAGCAAGTGAGCCCTTACTGCCACCTGTTTTGTACCATGCCCAGTGCATTTGTTTCTAGCAAAAAAGGTGTCGGTACTCAAATACTAGTCCATCCTTCAGGGGTGGGGTGATCGCTGATGGACCCACCCCACAATAGCCAGGTCCCCTGCAACCATTCACAGAATCTACGACAAGACAAAATTGGTGTGTAGAGCCTGAGCTCTTTCATTTAAAACTTGGGGTCCATGGGTCAATTTTAGCAGACAATGGAAAAGGTGCCGGTACCCAGTACCCCCTCAAAAAAAGCCCTGACCGTGCCCCATGGTAAGCCCTGTCAAGCTGCGATGAGCACGCGCTAGTGATTACCGGAGCATAGTAAAAGGACCCCTTAGTGTGGACTTTCAGGGGCGAAAAAAAGCCAGCTCTCAATCTTAGTAAGCAGATCTTTGGTTAGAGGAGGGTGTTAAAAACATCAGTGGTGGCCTTTCCTTCCATTCTCCCAAATATCTCTTCATGTTCTTCCAAACATCTTAATATCTTCCAGATAACTGCTCTTCATGTTTTCTCTGATATTTGCTCTTCAAGGGCCAGAAAGAATGTGGGTGCACTGAGCCTTAAAGAGCAACAGGCATAATCTCTTTATTGTCAAGTTAATAGCTATACAGCACTATGAGAAAATAAAGTGTTCATTGCTAATGTTTGGATTTAAGGTGGTGGTGGAGATATGTGACATTTTCTCTGTTATTTTCTACTGGGCTGCTTACTGCTGATAATGCAGGTATAATTCTATAATGAGCTCTTCCCTCTTACCCAGCTTTCTAAAAGCAGCCTCTTGTTTTTCTCACTTTTTGCTCTACTGCGCACGATCTCTGAGGCACAGCATAAATCTGATTTCATGACTGTGGGCCATGACCTTTTCTCTATCTCTCCCTGACTGATTTCAGTCTGGTATACTCATCTAATACTTCTCCCCCTCTCTTATCATAAAAGCCTATCTGATCCTCCGTCCCCTCTGCCTGGGAGATAATAAAATGATATGTTTGGGGGGGGGGGGGGGGTGTTGTTTTTTTTCTGTAGGCCTATTGTGTGTTCTTTGACAGTCAATTATTTGCATTTACTTCAACGTTTTCCTCAGTTTTTGTCTTTGAATCTGGAAGTGTTTTCCTCCTGTTTTACATACAGTATATCCATGTAAGGGGTGATTTTTAAAATAACACAAGGGCATCTGTGCTGTGTTTATTTTATAAAGGCTACATGGACATTTATGTCCCTTCGCAAGAAATATTCTTGTCTCTCTGGCACACAAATTCTCACTTGCTCAAATGAAAGTTTTATTTATTAATTTGATATACTGCCTCTTTTAAGCATGAATCAAGGCAGTTTACATACAATTGTACAGGTACTTGCACTGTCCCTAATGGCTCACAGTTTAAGTAGTATATATACCTGGGGCAATGGAGGGCTAAGTGACTTACCCAGGGTCACATGGAGCTGCAAGGGAATTAAACCCAGTTTCCCAGGATCATAACCCACTGCTGACTGCTATGCAACAGTGGCAATTGAATCTGGATCCCCAGATCCCCAACCTACTGCACTAACCATTAGGCCATAGGTATGTACTCTATGCGTGCACTTGATAAACAATGAAGGAACCCTACGGAGACAGTACTGTCCAACAAGTGCTTTCAGAGCCACACTTTGGTGTCTTGCGTGGCAGTTTGGATCAACTACTGTAACTGTTGGTGCTTACAATTATTTATTACTATAGAAAGACATTGAAAACTTAGCAGATACTTAAGACTCCTGAAGCAGGCATATTGTTGCCAAAACACGGGACCCTGTTGAGTCCATCTATCAGCTTTCTTAAAATAAAGACATTTATTTATTCTACCTGTGGAGTCCTACATGTATTTGGTTGGCCTACATCCCTTCCCTACTTTGTTGGACTGTGCTCTATGTATGTATGTACGTGAGTAATACACACATACATCCCAACTCTGCCCCTGCTCCAATTAAACTGTGCCCCCAAGGATTACCGAGGCTTGGTGCATGCGTAAGCACATGCAGTCTTGTGTGTACTTATATGCATTATGGAAGGAATTGCATAAATTCGGCACTGAAAAATGTGACTGCTAAGCACTATTCTATAAAAGAAGCATTCCCTTTATAGAATAGAGTTTGGCGCGGATCCGGCACCTAAGTTTTGGGTGCCATACTTATGCCTGTTGAAACAGGTGTTAAATGCCGGCACCCAACTTAGGCAAATTCTGTAAATCTGTGCACAACTTTTGGAACGCCCCCAACATGTTTCTGGCCGCTCCTACTTTTCAGATACACGTGATCGAAGTTAGGCGTTGTGCTTTATAGAATAACCGAGCAGCAAGATGCACACGCAGATATTTAAGACTGCCTTTTAATGTCAAGAATTGGTTGTTAGCACTTCATCATCAATGTTTCCAATCTCATTAGTTCATTTCATTGCATGTGCATCTCCGATGCAGATAGAGTGCAGCATGGAAATCTGGGCACAATATATAGAATCAGGGTATATGACTGTGCCATTTTCCATGTGGAAAGCAGGCTTTTCAGGTAGAAGAAGTGTTACAAAATTAACTCCTTGTTATTTTTGTTTCTACACTCTGAATTTTTTTTAATACCTCCCATTCCTGTTTCTTCTTTTATGTTTTTGCAGTTGAGTACATTGAACAGCATCAGTGTAAACAGCTGTTTGCTAGACGAGATTTTATATTTAAATCATATTAGAAAAAGGTAAAAGGTATAAGAGCAATATAAGACTACAAAAAACAAGAATTCTCTTAACCAAAGTCACAGTCAAACAAACCCAAACCTCAGAATCATATCGAGTTTTTATTATTTTGTTGTCTTACATATTGTAGATTAACGTGTTCTGGAAAATCCGTTTGTCACGTATAGTGTTTTCTCTCACAAGCATTGCTGAGTTTATTCCCATACGTTGGACCGC